>NC_091475.1:58267079-58424579 GCF_036971445.1 Narcine bancroftii
TTTCAACATTGGAGATTTCTCTACTGTCATTCAGGAGCTCAGAAAATTCAGAGAATCATCTTTGTTCTCAGGTGGAATCTTTTGAACTGAGATTATAGCACAAAGATAAATGAGCAGGCTAGCAGGTTGCATGAGCTGTTTCTCATTGCCATAACTGAGCTAGACATGAGAGATTAAATCCCCTTCAAATGCAAATATCTAACGATTGCTACATTATACCTTCATAGCAATAAAGGTGCAGGCCAGGGAACTGGACCTCATTACGAAATCTTTAATGATATGAATCCTGTAGTAGAGACCATCTGTAATTTCATGAATGCAGATTACACTGGACATCATTTTTTTTCAAATGGTTTATTTCCTGAAAAAATATTGAGGATTATGATCGACAACTTCAAGCTGAACACAAAGATAATTTCAGATTTGCTGTATCACATAGGAGGTTGGAGAAACATTAAATTAACTTTTAGTGAATTTACATGTTTAATCGTATAATGTACCCCTAAGCCAAGCTCTTCGGTTGACTGCAAATGTAAGGAGCCGAGGGTTTGTCTTGGTCACCAATTTTACAACCAAAGTTGAGCTCATCGGCTATTGCCTGCAGAATGTGCATCAATGTGTTCAATCTATAATCAATAGAATGCACAGCAACTGTAAAAGTGAGCTGCTTTTATAGCCTGTCTGCATCTATCCTGAGTGCACATGCCCAGGCCTAAGACAACATTTTCATACGACCTGCACTGAGTGCATGTCCAGGCATGCTTGGACTGACCAAAGCAACATGCTTTGTGGGAAATATACTAGTAAATATAAAGTATGACAGGAATTCACACAAATAGGTTTTAACTGGAAGACGGTACGTGATAGGAAAGTTTTAAGGTGATCAGCAGCCTAAAATCAGAATCAGAATCAGATTTTATTGTAATGAACGTCATGAAATTTGGTGTTTTGCGGCAGCACTGTAGTGGAAACATTCATATTATAATCATCTTACAGCATTACTATAAAAAATAAAATTAACAGCACATGAAAAGTAAGGCAGTGACTTTGGTTCAGGAATCTGATGGCAGCAGGGAAGAAGCTGTCCTTGTGCCACTGAGTGCTCGTCTTGTGACTCCTGTACCTTTCCCTGATGGTAGCAGAGTGAAGAGGGTATGGCCTGCATAGAAGGTGCCTTTGAGGATAGAGGTTGCGTTTTTAAGACGTTGTCTCATGTAGATGTCCTTGATGGAGTGAAGTCTGGTGCCTGTGATGTCGCAGGCTGAGTTAACAATGCTCTGGAGTTTATTCTTGTCCTGATAGTTGGTGCTTTCATGCAACCAGCAGAATGCTCTCCATGGTACACCAGTAGAAGTTTTCAAGAGTCTTCAGTGACATACCGAATCTCTTCACAAGTATAGCTGCTGGTGAGCCTTCTTTGTGATTGCATCAACGTGGAGGCACCAGGTCAGACCCTTGGAGTTTTAACACCCAGGAATTTAAAGTTCTTGACCCTCCCCACTACTGAGCTCTCGATGAAGAATGAGTCGTGATTCGTTGACTTTCTCCTAATGTTCACAATCATCTCGTTGGTTCTACTGACGTTGAGCGCAAGGTTGTTGCTGTTAAACCATTCAATAGCTGATCTATCTCCCTCCTCCTAATCCATAAAATGCATTCAAAAGTGTACAGGAAGCAAAATCTTTATTGTCCAGTGTTATTCGATTATTGATTTTAAACTATTATGGGTATTCATGCAACGACCTTGAAGTTTTTAAAAGCATGGGACTCAATTGTCACTATCACCTTCATAATCACTGATAAAAATTTCTGGCCTGCTTTTATGGCTTCAGTATCTAGAATACAAAGAAAGATTGAGTAGACTGTGTCTTTATTCATTGGAGTATAGAAGGTTGGGTTTTGATAGAGGTTTTTAAAATTATGAGGGGGATTGGCAGAGTAGATGTGAATAGGCTCTTCCCCTTGAGGATAGGGGAGATTGAAATGAGGGGTCATAATTTAAGGGTTAGGGGGAAAAAGTTTAGAAGTAACATGAGAGGAAGCTTCTTCACTCAGAGAGTGGTGTCTGAATAGAATGACCTTCCAGAAGAGGTGATTGCAGTAAGGTCAGTTTTGTTATTTAAGAGAAGGTTGAATAAGTGGATGGATGTGAGAGGATTGGAGGGTTATGGACAGGGAGCAGGTAGTTGGGACTATAACCATATAACCACTTACAGCACAGAACAGGCCAGTTCGACCCTACTAGTCCATGCCGTAGCAAATCCCCACACTCCTAGTCCCACTGACCAGCACGCGGTCCATACCCCTCTAGTCCCCTCCTATCCATGTAACGATCCAGTCTTTCCTTAAATGTAACCAATAATCCCGCCTCAACCACGTCTGCCGGAAGCTCATTCCACATCCCCACCATGTTCCCCTTATAATTTTCCCCTCATGTTCCCCTTATAATTTTCCCCCTTCAATCTTAAACCATGTCCTCTAGTTTGAATCTCCCCCTTTCTTAATTGAAAAAGCCTATCCACATTTACTCTGTCTGTCCCTTTTAAAATCTTAAACACCTCTATCAAGTCCCCTCTCAATCTTCTATGCTCCAGAGAAAAAAGCCCCAGTCTGCACAACCTTTCCCTGTAACTCAGACCCTGAAATCCTGTCAACATTCTCGTGAACCTTCTCTGCACTCTCTCTATTATGTTTATATCTTTCCTATAATTTGGTGACCAAAATTGTACACAGTACTCCAAATTTGGCCTCACCAATGCCTTGTACAATTTCATCATAACCTCCCTGCTCTTGAATTCAATACTCCGATTTATGAAGGCCAACATTCCAAATGCCTTCTTCACCACACCATCTACCTGAGTATCAGCCCTGAGGGTACTATTTACCATAACTCCTAAATCCCTTTGTTGCTCTGCACTCCTCAATTGTCTACCATTCAATGTATATGACCTATTTAAATTTGCCTTTCCAAAATGCAGCACCTCACATTTATCTGTATTAAATTCCATCAGCCATTTCTCAGCCCACACCTCCAGCCTTCCTAAATCACCTTTTAATCTATGGTAATCTTTCCCACTGTCCACAACACCACCAATCTTTGTGTCATCCGCAAACTTGCTTATCCAATTTTCTACCCCTACATCCAGATCGTTAATATATATAACAAATAATAGTGGACCCAGGACCGAACCCTGAGGAACTCCACTAGTCACCGGCATCCAATTGGACAAACAATTTTCTACCACTACTCTCTGACACCTTCCATCCAACCACTGCTGAATCCATTTCACTACCTCCTTATTTATACCTAATGCCTCCACCTTTTTTCCTAACCTCCTGTGGGGAACTTTGTCAAAAGCTTTACTAAAGTCCAAATAGACAACATCCACAGCTTTCCCTTCATCAACCTCTTTTGTAACCCCCTCGAAGAACTCAATCAGGTTTGTCAAGCATGATTTACCCCTGACAAAACCATGCTGATTACTCCCTATCAATCCTTGTACCTCCAAAAATTTGTAAATAGCATCCCTCAGAACACTTTCCATCAACTTGCCCACCACAGACGTCAGACTTACAGGCCTATAATTCCCAGGTTTGCATTTGGACCCTTTCATAAACAGAGGAACCACATGCGCCACCCTCCAATCCTTTGGTACCACCCCCATGGCCAGTGACATCCTAAATATCTCTGTTAATGGCCCCACTAACTGTCCACTAGCCTCCCTGAGTGTCCTAGGGAATATTTTGTCCGGTCCGGGAGATTTATCCACCTTTTTCTTTTTTAACACAGCCATCACTACCTCCTTGGTTATCCTTATATACTTCATGACCTCCCCACTATTTTTCTTTACTTCAACTGGTTCAACATTTTTTTCCCTAGTGAATACCGAGGCAAAGAAATCATTTAAAATTTTCCCCCATTTCCTCAGACTTCTCACTCAGCCTACCCTCGCTATCTACAAGGGGTCCAATTTTATCTCTCACTAATCTTTTACTTTTAATGTACTTATAGAAACCCTTTGGATTTATTTCTACTCTGTCAGCCAAAGCCTCTTCATGTCTTTTTTTGGCCTTTCTAATTTATTTCTTAAGATTCCTTCTACACTCCTTGTAGTCCTCTTTCAACTTCTCAGCTCCCTGCTCTTTATACCTCTTGTACACCTCCCTTTTTCTCCTTACAAAATTTCCAATATTCCTCGAAAACCAAGCCTCCCTATGACTTCCAGCCTTTCCTTTGATCCAGACTGGAACATAACTACTCTGTATCCTCAAAATTTATTTTTTGAATATCCTCCATTTTTCATTAACATCCTTACCTGAAAATATCCTGTCCCACTCAATACTCCCCAAATCCCTTCTTATTCCTACGAAATTTGCTCTTTTCAAATCCAGAACCTAAACTTTAGGCCTCTCCTTGCTCTTCCTTAAACTACCCTAAAACTAACAGAATTATGGTCACTAGACCCAATTTGTTCTCCAACATTAATGTCCGATACCTGACCTAGCTCGTTCCCTAACAGGAGATCCAGTATTACACCATCCTGAGTCGGTTCTTCTACTAACTGATTTAGAAAACAATCCTGAACTCCAGCCCATCCAGCCCTCTAACCGTATGGGTATCCCAATCAATGTGTGGGAAGTTAAAATCTTCCATGATCACTACCCTATGATTTTCACACATATACATTATCTCCCTACAAATTTGTTCCTCTAATTCCCTTGGCCCATTTGGTGGTCTGTAATACACCCCTATTAGCACCCTCTTGCCTCCTCCACCCCTCAATTCCACCCAAACAGCCTCACTGGTCGATCCCTCCATACCATATTGCCACCTCATGGCAGTAATGTCCTCCCTAACAAGCAGAGCAACTCCTCCTCCTTTTTTACCCCCTGATCTATCACATCTAAAACAAATGTATCCCGGAACATTAAGTTGCCAGTCCTGCCCCTCCTGTAGCCAGGTCTCACTAATTGCCATAATATCGTGACCCCAAGTATCTATCCATGTTCTCAGCTCATCTACCTTGTTCACTATGCTTCTTGCATTAAAATATATGGATCTCAGAGAATGACCCTCACATATATTCTCTTTTTTACCTTCTACCCTAATCTCCATCCTACCTTTCTTATCTTTTTTATTCCTAGCTAGGTGGCCATACTCCCTGGACACTGCTCTCACCCTCTGTTCCCCACCCCCCTGCCAAACTAGTTTAAACCTACCCCCACAGCTCTAGCTGACTACAGCTGACTACAGGAGATCACTTAGACTGGTGCAGACTAGAGGGGCTAAGATGGCCTCTTTCCATTCTATAATTGTTATATGGTTTAGCAACTCCATGGAGTACTAAATTCATCTCAAGCATTGCTCACAACAGAGATGTATATGAGAGAGAATGTCTTCTCCAATCTCTCTTCTGAAAGGCAGTCTTCTTTTTATTCACTCTATCTTGTCCAGAACTAAAAAGGATGACTGTCGAAGCTGTCAGCGGGTAAAGTTGAGGCTGATGCTTCAAAGTATTTCACAGCATTCTTGTGGCATTCTGAAACTATGATTGATCAACCATTAACCAAACCACATATTTCTATCATAAACTCTCCTTCAAATCAACCATCAAAACTTTGAGCATCTGGTGGGAAAATATGACACCGACTCAGCAGGTGAAACAAAATCTGTGGGGCAGAAAAACAGACTTACATTTCAGGACAATGACTTTATTAGATTTCTGATATTTCACAATACATTTCCCTATTTTCTCATATCTCTCATGCTACTGGCCTTGATCCAGTTGGGTCAAATCAGACTAAAAAAAATATGGGTACATGCATTGTTCAGAACATGAGAGACAACAAGGACATACACATAACTGCTGCTATGGATATCAATTTCATGACCATTATTTTAATATGATATAAACCAGGGGTTTCCAAACTTTTTTTATTTCCTCTCATATCCCACCTTAAGCGATCCCTATGCCATAGGTGCTCTGTGATTAGTAAGAGATTGCTTAAGGTGGGATGTGAGTGAGAAGGGAAGGTTGAGGATCACTGTTGTTACTGATCCAATTGTTACAAAATATTTTGCTTGAGAAAAATGGTCATTGGCCCATTTCCTTTGGAGTTCTGAAAACGTGCATATAACGAGTCAATGAGGTACAATTAAAAGAGTGGTTTTCAAACCTTTTCTTTCCACCCACATACCACCTTAAGTAATCCCTTACTAATCACAGAGCACCTATGGAATTGGTATGTGAGTGGAAAGAAAAAGGTTGAAAACCACTGATTTAAACCTAGAACTTTCACAGAGCAAAGATGTGGCCAATTTTGTCATGCAAAGAAAGACTCAATTCACCAGGTTATTGGACTACAATCAAATGTAGGACTAATAAGTACATTTTACTTACTCACTAAGTGCTTAGAAAAATAAATATGCCATGCAGCTGAGGAAATAATTAAGTGAAAATCTGAGATCAAATATGAAATATATGTCAAATGTGCCTGATGAAACAAATATATGTAAATTCAGTTTAATTCTTTATTATCAGTCTAGACAATGTTAAAAGGGACTGCAAGTAATTATACAACTGCAAATCAATTATCATTAAAAAAACATTTCTTTAATCAGAATATATTGAACACATTGCAATTCAAACTGACAAAATGCTTGAACATGCAGGAGTAATTTGCATTTATTTCAAATGTGACTTTAAAACTATGTATTGCATAATGCAGTTGTTTAAATCAATGATTTCTACATTACATTTCAACATTTTTAAAATAACTCAAATATTTAATTCACTAAAGTCTTCAAAATTGGGTGTCTGATAATGTAAAAATATGATCACATGAGTGGTAAAATGCATCAGTTACTAAAAACAAGGTATTCATTTTAAAGGACATCATATCTTAGTGGTTTTCAAACTCCCTCTGGACTCACATTCCACCTTCAGTAATCTCGATGCCATCCGCGCTCTGTGGTGAGTAAGGGGTTGCTTAAGCTGGGATGTGAGTGGGAAGGGAAGGCTGAGAACCACTGCTCTAGACCCAAATGTTACAGAAATATTTTGCTTGAGAACAATTGTCCTTGGCCCATTTTCTTTGGTGTTCTGAAATGGTGCACATAACGAGTCAATGAGGTATGATTAAAGCAGTGGTTTTCAAACTTTTTCTTCCACTCACATGCCACCTTAAACAATCCACCTTAAGTAATCACAGAGCACTTAGAGCATAGGGATTACTTAAAGTGGCATGTGAGTCAGGGGTTCTAGTTTGGAAACTACTGATCTACATGAAGAATTCTTTGCAAAGGGACACAATACATTAAAAAAATATATCTCAATAATTATTAGATTAGATTATATTCAACTTTATTGTCATTATGCCAAGTGAAATACAAAGCCAATGAAATACAATTAGCATCCAACCAGAAGTTAAAAAATAGTGCTCTATACAAATAACTACGAGTGGCTAAAAACAAGTGCATTCAGCAAGCAAACAATACTAAAAGTACTGACAGTACAATGTGAGTGCAAGACCACTCAGCACTGGGATTTAAGGTTTAGCAAGGTCACAGTCTCCAGGAATAAAGCACTTTTTGAGCCTGCTGCCTTGAGAGCGAATGCTCCTCTAGCGCCTACTGGATGGATGAAGAGTTAAAAGTCCATAGTTGGGGAGAGGTGCACAGAAAATAAAGGCACTGCTCCTCCTCTTTGATCAGGATGGAGGAGCTGAGGGACCAGGTGAGATCATCGGAAATGTGGATAGCAAGAAATTTAAAGCTTGATACATGTTCCACCACCACTCCATTAAAGTAAATAGGGGCATGAGAGTGGCTTCCAGCATGTCTGAAATCCACAATGATCTCCTTGGTCTTCTGAGTGTTAAATGCCAAATTGTTGACACACCACAGGATCAGGGATTGGATCTTGTCCCTATAGGCCGTCTCATCATCTCCTCTGATCAGGCTAATCACCATGGTGACATCAGCGAATTTAATAATGGAATTAGAACCATGTACAGGAACCCAATCATAGGTGAAAAGGGAATACAGGAGAGGGCTCAACACACAGCCCTGGGCCAAGTGGATGCTCAAGGTAAGAATGGAAGAGAAGAGGTTGCCTAACTTAACAGATTGGGGTCTGTTAGTCAGAAAGCCCAAAATGCACTTACAGTGGGATGAGTTTGGTGATCAGTTTGGAGGGAATCACAGTATTGAATGCCAAACTAAAGTCAATGAACAGCATTCTGACATAAGATTTGGGGCTGACCAAGTGGGTCAAGACAGAGTGAAGTGCCATGGAAATGGCATCCTCAGTTGACCTGTTGAAACAATAGGGCAAAGAGGATTTCAAATGTGATCAAACCAATCTCTCAAAGCACTTTGCAATGATGGGGTGTGTGCAAGTAAACAGAAATCATTCAGGCTTGTGGCAACGGGATGATTCAGCACTGACACAATGGTGGCAATCTTAAAACTCATGGGAACAACTGGGACAGGGACAGATTCAAAATGTCAGGGAAGACCCCAGCCATCTGTTCTGTACAGATTCTAAGCACTAGGTCAGGTATACCATCCAGACCAGGTCAGGGTAGCCCGAACATCAGAGATGGAAAGTGAGAGAGGCCGTTCATCAGGTGGAAGATCCACTTTGAAGGTGAACCCCTTGTTCTCTCAATCAAGGCGAACGTAGAAATAATTGAGCTCCTCAGAGAGGGAGGGACAGCTGGAAGGGGGTACAGTACTTGATAGTTTATAGCCTGTATTGATGTGTATGCCATGCCACATGCACCAGGGGTCCGAGGAATTAGAATGTTCTTCAATCTTTTGTAATTAAATTGTCTTTGTCAAAAAAAAACTATATTGGAATTGATGTGATTGTTATTAATGATTTGAACTTGGACTTTATTTGATATCAATTTGCAGGTTAAACATCCATTATCAATTCTGAAAATAAATTGTAAGAGCATGAAAAATATGTTAATAATGATAGCACAAATTCAAAGATTTTTAAAGGAAGATGCTTATTCTTTTTTTACGTAAACGGAATATTTAGTGCATAATTTCATACGATTTTCCCAGTGTCGTTGGGTCTTCACAACGACAAACTTAATTTGCTATATTTTATTATATCTTGGTGTCTGTCTGGACCATGCACCACGAGTCAGTCTTTTAAAGTTAAATTTAGACATAGAGCACAGTTACAGGCTATTTTGGCCATGCCACCCAATTTACCTCCATCCCCCGGTACGTTTTGAATGGTGGGAGGAAACTGGAGCCCCTGGGGAAAACCCACGCAGACACAGGGGAAACGTACAAACTCCTCACGTACAGCGCAGGATTTTAACCCCAGTCTCAATCGCTGGCGCCATAAAGACGCTACAATAACCCTTACGCCGACCATTCTGCCCATCCTAAAGACCCTATCATAAAGTTTCAGGATAGTGGGGTCCTAAACTATGTAAATTCAAGCTGGGTAGGAAAAAAACCAGTGACTATCTAAAGGGCATCTAATGAAAATAATTACAGCATCAGGCATTTAAGCAGGACTTTTCCAGTGAGGCAAACTGATAGGAAAATGGTTAATTAATTTTAGTTCACAAAGCAAGGAGATAGGAGGTTTGAGTTATTGGGGAGTATATTCTTAATTAAGTAAAGCTATCTATGCAAAATAGCTAATTTACATAATGTATTATTAATTAGTCATAAGAGCAAAATAGATTATACTCTCCAAGTTTCATAAAGCTATAGTTTTATGATTTGGGAAAAACTATTATCCAATAAATCAATTCAAATCCAATTAACACAATTAATTAATGTTTCCTTATTTGCATAATTCTCAAAAGAATTGCTTAAGATTGCATTAGTATTTCCTTTCCTGTTAAATATGCGGCAAAGGACACACCCACCAAATCAGCAACACTTACATCAAGGCCAATGATATTTCCTTTATCTGGATGCCAAAGTGGCTGCAGGAACATGGAGAAGCCCAGCCAAAGGCTGGTGGATTTCTGTCTGGAGTGCAGAGGAACATTCAGGGGAACAGAGAGTGGTACAGTTGGTGTAGCGGTTAGCGCAACGCTGTTACACCCCCAGCAATTAGGACCGGGGTTTGAATCCTGCACCGTCTGTCGGGTGTCGTACGCTCTCCCCAAGTCTGCGTGGGTTTTCCCCGGGGACTCCAGTTTCCTCCCACCATTCGAAACATAGTGAGGATTGTAGGTTAATTGGGTGGCACGAGCTCATAGGTTGAAATGGCCTGTTACCATGCTGTATTTCTAAATTTTAAAAAAAAGTAAAATTTAAAATAAATTTTAAAAATAATTTTTCTAATTGGTCAATGAAATATATATGAAATAACATTCTTGGATATTTTCTAGCTCACGCGCCAAATCCTAAGGGGGGAACTGCCACGATTCTCCTGCTCAGGTATAGGACTCCAATGACCAAGCAGCAGCAATCCTCTTCTTACTGGGACTCCGCTGCCATTCTGTGGGGCCTCACTTGTGGACATAAAGGAATGGATTACTGTTCCGAATATAGCCAAATTGGGTTAGTTAAGTCTGTCCCTTAATTTTAACTGCCATCTATCCTTATTAATTCCACATGAGGAGGGTTCATTTCACATGCATGACATTCTTGAGGGGGAAAATAACTGCATATATTGAATGTACTTAAAATCCGTTAAAGCTTTTCCCTCTCAAAGAGCATGTGAAATTCAAGTTTGCTCCAATTCCTATTTAGTTTTCAAACACTTAACTGTCTGATCAATTTTAAATAAAATAAATTGAAAACCACAATTTATAAAGCAGGGAAACAGCAGGTCGTGAAACATATAGTGCTATTAACAAAATTGCTTTTGTACATTCCTACATTTTAAGTGCAGGAATAATAGATTGCATAATTAAATATGAAATGGTGCTTGACGTGAGGGATTATGGTATGAAATAGTTGTACACTTTCACTTGCATGTTAAGGATCATGATAATCAAATAAGTTACTTGCAATTCAAGGGCTGTTTAGTGTTTGCATTTGAGCAATAGAGTCGTAGAACAGGCCCTTCGACCCAACCTTTAAGCGCCAAACAACTTGCCATTCTGGGTTAACCCCATTTACATGCATTTGGTTCCTATCTTAGCCCTTCTGATGCACATATCTCTCCAAATACCGAGTGGTTCCCCCTTCTATGGACTAACGGGCCAAAATTGTGCCCCCTTCTATGGTTTCCTCTGGCAGCTCATTCCAGATCAGTCCCTCTTCAATTCTCCCCTCTCACCTTAAATCTTTGGCCCATTAGTTCTAGAGCCCTTACCTGGGAAGGACAGAACTTTCTCTCGACCCATTGCCCCTAGTGATTTTATTTAATTAGCTATTTTTGAAATTTTATTTAATTTTGCATATGCATTAAAACTTAAACATAAGTTCTTGTTCAAAAATATTTAAAATTAATACATAGTGATTTTTGAATTCTTTATCCCTCCCATCCTCCCCCCTCCCCTCACGGCCCAATAGAAAAGAAGGAAAAAAGGAAGACAAAGAGAGCATCTGGATATTATTTATAAAACTTACTAAAACTATCAAATAACATCTAACCTATCTTAATTTTTAGGAGTCAGATGGTTCAGTTTGGGCGATTAAAACCTAATTCCTACAATGTGAAAATATGATTTCCAAATCTTTTGAAAATTTTCAGATTTATTATGCAGATTCTATGTAATCATTTCAAGTGGTATCCAACTCCCCATTTCAATCTGGCCATTTACCCATTCCCAAATACAAATCTGACTTCCAAGTCACTGCCACACATTTTCTAGCTACTGCTAGGGCTATTTTAACAAATTATTTTTTGATATTTATTTCATTTCAATTTCAATTCTGCATCAAAAATATTTCCAAGTTAAAAAATATTTGGATCTTGAGGAAACCTAACTTTTGTAACTCTTTCCAAAAATAACCCCAATTCTATCCAAAGGGTCTTAATTTTGAGCATTCCCATGTAGAATGTAAAAAAAAAGTATCTATTTCTTTATTTCATCTAAAACATTTATGTGAAAAATTAGAATTTATCCATTTAATTTCTGTGGAGTAAGATATAGCTGATGTAAAAAATTTTCTGGCACCATTCTGTACCGGACATTAATTGTGTTTAGTCGTACTATCCTGACAAAGTTCTAACCAAGTTTCCTTTTGAATATCTATTTCTAAATCTTTCTCCCATCTTTGTCTTGAACCAAATGATTTTTATAAACCTCCATCAGCCTCCTACCCAGCCCATCAAACCTCTCCTTAAAAATCAAGCACTCCAGAGCTGGCAACATCCTGGTGAATCTTGGCTACAACTTATTGATATCCTTCCTAGAGCTGGGCGACCAGAATCTAACACAAATACTCCACGTCATTTCACCAATTCTTTGCACAGTTTTTGCAATCAATAGGTTCACACTCACAATCCCCCCCCCCCCACCCCCCACCCCCCTTCAGACTTCCTAAGATCTAACTCCAGTTTGATTCCACTTCTGAGGACACCATTGCCCATTCTATTCTGGGAAATAAAACTCCTTTCTGGAGTGGATGTTCTTTGGGGCCTCCTTCATCGACAAGCTCAAAATCTGGTGCAAAAACTGTTTTTTGTTCATTCCAGTCAGATAATCATGAAGCTTTCTATAACTTTTCAAATTGAAGTAAAGATCTTTCTAGAGTTTAAGGATTCTTGTAAGAACTTCGAGCACACTCAGGGGGTTATTCTGCAGCTTGATGGTTCACAAAATTACAAGATTATCCTTCGCTGCTTAAATTGAGATGTGTTCTCAGATTGAGCACTTTAAAAACAGCAATTTTATATATATATATACTCTTTAAAACTTTTCAATGTTTGAAAATCTGATCTGTCAGACAAATGCTCTCATAGCATTACTCCTGACTAAATCCTGTCCAAATTAAATTATCTTTGTTTTAAAACCCACATTTGCCATTACACAATTACACTGGACAATAATTATTTTTTCAAAAGGTTTGCTTCCTGAAAATAATTTGGGAGTAATGAAAGACAACTTCAAGATGAACACAAAGATAATTTCAGATTTGCAACATCTCGTAGGAAGTTGAAGAAATATTAGAATTACTTTAGCATAATGATGCTGATACATTGCCTTAGTTCAACCAATCTAAGAATGTTTTGCCACTGATTTTTATTTATACTCAGCATCTGCTGCCTCTCGTTCCAGTGTCGCACAACAATTGCCCAGCATTGATGGATTCCGGTTGCCCTGAGACCACTTTTCCATGGTCGCAACATCCTGGTGAAACCTTTCACCATGTTCGTCACTGACTGCACCGAGATCAGCAGGGAACAGGTCCAAGTGCGAATGCAGAAAATATCATTTTTAATGACATGATACATTTCATGGTTTTGTATGTTTGAAGTCGACTTAAAGTATGACAGGAAATGATAAAAAATAGGTCATATCTAAATAACCTAATAACATGATAGGAAAATGTAAAGGAGATTTTCAAGGTCAGCAGCTCAAAATCTGTAAAATACCCCACAAAGTGTTCAGGAAAACAAAATCTTTGTTGTCGAATGTTATTAATGATTGATGTACCTCATTATCTTGCACACACTTTTCAATTTTTGACAATATATTTGAGCCGATGCGATATCAAGATAAAAAATAAAATATTATCAAAGGTTGAGAAACTCTGTTTATGAACAGACATCAGATAACATCAAAGTTACTATTTTTCCTCAAAGTAATAAAAGAGAACTGAAAGTTTAAGGCTACCTGAGTCAAGCTGTCTTGAATATATAATTACAGACACATTAGTAGTTAAAAAATAATTACAAATATGTATATTAAATTGCAAAATAATGTAAATGATAAAGAAATGTACAAATCAAAACAACGTTAGGAAGAGAATTTATATAAAACAACAAAACTTGGTCTGAACTATGTAATGGTATTATGATAAATACAATAATGTGGATTGAGAACTGGCTGGCAGGTAGAAGACAGAGAGTTGGGATAAATGGCTCGTTTTCTGAGTGGCAGGCGGTGACCAGTGGGGTACCACAGGGATCAGTACTGGGACCCCAGCTGTTCACAATTTACATTAATGATCTGGATGAGGGGATTGGATGTAATATCTCCAAATTTGCAGATGACACTAAGCTAGGAGGGGTTAGGTGCACGGAAGAGGGGGTCAGGAAGCTCCAGTGTGATTTGGATAAATTGAGGGACTGGGCAGATACATGGCAAATGCAGTACAATGTGGATAAATGTGAGGTTATCCACTTTGGTAATACAAACCGGAGGGCAGATTACTATTTAAATGGCAATAGATTAAGAGATGGGGAAGTGCAGAGAGAACTAGGGGTACTTGTACACCAGTCTCTAAAGGCGACCATGCAGGTACAGCAGGCGGTTAATAAGACAAATGGTATGTTGGCCTTCATATCAAGAGGGTTTGAGTATAGGAACAAGGATACCTTACTGCAGATGTACAGGGCCTTGGTGAGACCACACCTGGAGTATTGTGTGCAGTTTTGGTCACCTTATCTAAGGAAGGATGTTCTTGCAATGGAGGGAGTGCAGAGGCGATTCACCAGGCTGATACCTGGAATGGCAGGAATGACTTATGAGGAAAGTTTGCGCAAATTGGGATTGTACTCGCTGGGGTTTAGAAGATTGAGAGGGGATCTCATAGAGACCTATAAAATTCTGGCAGGACTGGACAGAATGGATGCAGATGGGATGTTTCCAAGGATGGGAAAATCCAGAACCCGGGGCCATGGTTTGAGGATAATAGGCAAACCATTTAGGACCGAGATGAGGAGGAATTTCTTTACCCAGAGGGTGGTGAATCTGTGGAATTCATTGCCACAGAGGGCAGTAGAGGCAGGTTCATTAAATATATTTAAGAGGGAATTAGATCTATTTCTTCAGTATAAGGGTATTAAAGGTTATGGTGAGAAGTCGGGGACGGGGTACTGAACTTTAAGAACACCCATGATCTCGTTGAATGGCGGAGCAGGCTCGAAGGGTCGAATGACCTATTCCTGCTCCTATCTTCTATGTTTCTATGTTTCTATGTATTGCATGATACAATATAATTTGTTACATAGATGATATATTACACCTCAAAAATTCAAAGAATGGAATCCCAGATTATCAGATAAATGCTTCCATTGTAAACAAGAAATTGGTACAATACTATATTCAACTTGGACATGTGAGAAAGTAAAATTTTTCTGGGATGAATTGAATCTAATATTAAATCAAATAATAAAAAATAAAATCCCCACAGATGCAAAAATTTTTCTATTATGTAATATAAATGATAAACACTTAGTTAAAATTGAATAGATCTCAAAAATTATGATTTAGCAGCAGCTAAAAGAACTCATAGCAACAACTTGGAAAATGGAAATATCTTTGAAAATACAGCGGGGGTTTATAGAAATAAATTGCTGTATTCCATTAGAAAAAGTTGCCTATAAATAAGAGATAATTTTGGACAATTTAATAAAATCTGGAAGGTTTTCGTCAGACTCAAATCTTCAACTCTGAAAGGAATAATATAATGCATGTTACTGAATATAACTATTTATTGAGTGTATAAAAATTGGCTAATAACCAGATGAGACCTTTTTTTAAATTTGGGATTAATTTTGAGGGGAAGAAAGGAAGGAGGGATGGGTAGAAAATGGAAAATGTCATTATATATATGAATTTATGTATGCAAAGTGTATAGTTTCAAATTATTGTGACATTAAGAAAAAATAAAAAATAGAGAACTGAAGATAATGATCATGGTTGAACTTGCAATCAAACCTTAAATGAATGGTACAATTTAATTTGAAAGTGATTGGGGTGTAACATGTTCTAATGAGAATATTCTGGGATGTTATAGCGGGTTCGTTCTAGTGCTGTTCTATAGAGTTTAATAATCAACAATGATGAGTCCAGGTTAAAACAGTCAAGCCAGTTTCACAGTATATTCTTATATATTTGCATTAACTCATTAAGCTGCACTCTCAAATCAAGTCAAATTTATTGCCATCTGATTGTACAAGTACAACCCTAACGAACAGCATTCTCCAGTCCTCGGTGCAAAAACAATTAGGCATACGGCCAGATAAATAATACAGATGCAGGACAATTATTATAAAAATAAATAAATAAATAGGTTTTGTTTTGTACAAATGAGAGTTTTAAATGGTCAGTGTGAGCAGTTCCTTTGGTCGTTCAGCATTCTTATTGCCTGTGGGAAGAAACTGTCCTTCAGCCTGGTGGGTGCTGGCTCTGATGCTCCTGGAACTCTTCCCTCCAATGGGAGCAGATGAAAGATGCTGCACCCGTGGGGTGAAAAGGTTCCAATGATATTGTGCACCCTCTTCAGACAACAATCCCAACCAACTTTTGAGTTGCAAGTTTATAATTTCAAATCTCATTTCAGGATTTGATATTTTAGAAAGTTGTGTTGCTTTTATCTAATATTGAGCTAGCTCCACACACTTGATGAATTAATACCACTCTCTTAATTTTGGTCACAAATAGTGCGCGCGCACTCGCACAAACAGGCACAGGCACACAAACCCACACATGCATACACACACGCATGCACCCACACACACATGTGTGCATGCACACACGTATGCACCACGCACATGCACACACATGCACGCACACACACACAATATAGATATATAAACAACAATCATGAAAAGGTGGTTATTTTGTTATTTATTATATTTATTGCTTAAGGATAAGAGCACTTCCCAGTCTTTTATAACTATTAATTGTTGCTGAGCTCAATCATGCCAAGGAATTAACTACTGATGCAAAATCCCTAAAACCAAAACAAGTTAATTTTGCTGATGTCCATTATTACTCTGTATTACGCTTAATGGGGATTTTTTTCCCAGTGGGTGTGTGTAAATTAATATTGCCTGTGTGCATGGAATACACTGACGTTAACCCAAGAAAAATATCATGAATGATATTCACTGACACTAATTTTAAATGTAAAAAAAAATCAAATGATGCTCCCAACTGCAGCTTGATTAATCTATGCCGGCCAATTTCAGAAGACAAACACAAATATTAGGCTCTCATCAAAGAAAGGAGACAAAAGATAATTACTTGTAGCATTATAATGATATTAAGGTAAAAATGAAACCTCATGATCTCCTCTGAGGAAGTCTGAAGCAACAATATCAATTATTAATCATATATTCTTTTTCCTTGGGTAACTTACTTTGTTCTCTGATAAAAGACCTGAGTAAGGGAGAGAAAAAAACAACTTAATGATACTACATAGACAATCTGCAAAAAGAGCGTCAAGAGAAATTTTAGATTAAATTGCTTTTTAATTGATTGGAGTGGAATAAAACTAACAGGGGAAATGTTTTCTTTTAGCTGTTGGCATCAAATTTATTGGACAGTAGTTTTACACACCTCTTGCCCATTAATTTTTATTTTCAACACAGAGAGGCAAGTACAACAGGCAGATAACACTCTAATTAGTGACCAAAGGGGGAAAAAAATCATCAAACATCTTTCCATCTAACTTTGATGTGTTAGTTCGTCATCAGGCATTACTGTGAAGACCAAAGCTTTATTGATCAGTCAGCAATGAGATTCAAGAGTAGTTGGCATTGAAGTCAATAAGACCAAATTAGATTTATGGACTGAAGCATGTGTGCAAGATATAATTCATTCCACAAGGGGCCCACAGGTGTATGAGTTAGCAAGGGAATCGAATGAGAGTGATGGATTTGATTAAGCAAAATCTTTCCGCAAAATGTGAAAATAATTAATCCTGTCAAGAACTTAGATTTTTAAACATCATTATAAAAATAAATACATTTGCACCCTTAAGTTAAATCCATTGGAAATTTTGAAATCTGTATAATTATTGCATGAATCATTACTTGAACTCTGCCTCAGGGTCACACTTCAAGCAAGAAGGATTGTGCTTTCACAGCAGAATAATCACAGATAATACTTTTGGATAATAGTGGACAAATAAGCCTGAACTTGTGACTGTAAAAACAAAAATAATTGCAGATATTTAAAATATGAAATAAGCTCATGGGTGTTAGTAAATTGGGCACCACGTTTCTTTCTTTCTCCTTTGGCTTGGCTTCGCGGACGAAGATTTATGGAGGGGGTAAATGTCCACGTCAGCTGCAGGCTCGTTTGTGGCTGACAAGTCCGATGCGGGACAGGCAGACATGGTTGCAGTGGTTGCAGGGGAAAATTGGTTGGTTGGGGTTGGGTGTTGGGTTTTTCCGCCTTTGCCTTTTGTCAGTGAGGTGGGCTCTGCGGTCTTCTTCAAAGGAGGTTGCTGCCCGCCAAACTGTGAGGCACCAAGATGCACGGTTTGAGGTGATATCAGCCCACTGGCGGTGGTCAATGTGGCAGGCACCAAGAGATTTCTTTAGGCAGTCCTTGTACCTTTTCTTTGGTGCACCTCTGTCATGGTGGCCAGTGGAGAGCTCGCCATATAACACGATCTTGGGAAGGCGATGGTCCTCCATTCTGGAGACGTGACCCACCCAGCGCAGCTGGATCTTCAGCAGCGTGGACTCGATGCTGTCGACCTCTGCCATCTTGAGTACTTCGACGTTAGGGATGAAAGCGCTCCAATGAATGTTGAGGATGGAGCGGAGACAACGCTGGTGGAAGCGTTCTAGGAGCCGTAGGTGATGCCGGTAGAGGACCCATGATTCGGAGCCAAACAGGAGTGTGGGTATGACAACGGCTCTGTATACGCTTATCTTTGTGAGGTTTTTCAGTGGTTGTTTTTCCAGACTCTTTTGTGTAGTCTTCCAAAGGCGCTATTTGCCTTGGCGAGTCTGTTGTCTATCTCGTTGTCAATCCTTGCATCTGATGAAATGATGCAGCCGAGATAGGTAAACTGGTTGACCGTTATGAGTTTTGTGTGCCCGATGGAAATGTGGGGGGGCTGGTAGTCATGGTGGGGAGCTGGCTGATGGAGGACCTCGGTTTTCTTCAGGCTGACTTCCAGGCCAAACATTTTGGCAGTTTCCGCAAAACAGGACGTCGAGCGCTGAAGAGCTGGCTCTGAATGGGCAACTAAAGCGGCATCGTCTGCAAAGAGTAGTTCACAGACAAGTTTCTCTTGTGTCTTGGTGTGAGCTTGCAGGCGCCTCAGATTGAAGAGACTGCCATCCGTGCGGTACCGGATGTAAACAGCGTCTTCATTGTTGAGGTCTTTCATGGCTTGGTTCAGCATCATGCTGAAGAAGATTGAAAAGAGGGTTGGTGCGAGAACACAGCCTTGCTTCACGCAATTGTTAATGGAGAAGGGTTCAGAGAGAGTTTTTCAAGCTTTGTTGGGACCAAGGAAAACTGCCTCGGGACCTTCGTGATGCCACCATCATCACCCTGTACAAAAACAAAGGCGAGAAATCAGACTGCTCAAACTACAGGGGAATCACGCTGCTCTCCATTGCAGGCAAAATCTTCGCTAGGATTCTCCTAAATAGAATAATACCTAGTGTCGCCGAGAATATTCTCCCAGAATCACAGTGCGGCTTTCGCGCAAACAGAGGAACTACTGACATGGTCTTTGCCCTCAGACATCTCCAAGAAAAGTGCAGAGAACAAAACAAAGGACTCTACATCACCTTTGTTGACCTCACCAAAGCCTTCAACACCGTGAGCAGGAAAGGGCTTTGGCAAATACTAGAGTGCATCAGATGCCCCCCAAAGTTCCTCAACATGCAGCACGGTTAGTGTAGCAGTTAGCACCATCCTGTTATAGCGCCAGGGGTTTGAATCCCACACTGACTATAAGAAGGTTGCATGTTCTCTCCATGCCTGTGCGGGTTTTCCCCGGGTGCTCAGGTTTCCTCGTACACTTCAAAACGTACCGTGGGCTATACGTCAATTGAGTGCAATTGGGTGATACGCGTTTGTGGGCCAAAAGACCATGTTACCATTTTGTATGTCTAAATTTTAATTTTATTTTTAAATAAAATATTTTTAAAAATGCAAGGAATAGCTTGTCTGATCTGGTGAGAAAAATGTCAAGTCAAGTCGTCAAGTTTATTGTCATCTAATTGTACAATCCGTTGAAACAGCCCTTGGTACAAAACATGCAGACACACAACCAGACATAACATACATAAAAACAAACAATATATATGCTGGACAAGCATTTTATCTATACAATTAATTAAATAAATAGAGATTTTTTTAAAATAAATTAGTATCAGATAGTTAGTGTGAGCAGTTCCTTTAGTCATTCATCATTCTTACTGCCCATGAGAAGAAAAAAATTGTTCCTCAGCCTGGTGGCACAGCCTCTGATCCTCCTGCACCTCTTCCCCAGTAGGAGCAGCTGAAAGATGCTGTGTGCGGGGTGGAAGGGCTCCTCAATGATCTCGCTGGATCACATCAGTGGGGGTGATCCTCTCTCCCACTGTGGATTGACCACCGATGCATCTCTCTGCAGCAACCACACCACAATGTGATGCAGTCGGCCAGGACACTCTCACTAGAGTTTGAGAGACCTCCTATAGCCTTGCCTGCTTCAATCTTCTCAGGAACTGTGCACCTTCCTGACATGTTTTTTTGAATGCACTGGATCCATGGACAGTGCGCACTGTTTGGAGAAGCTTAAGCCAAGTTATGCAATTGCATTGTGTAACAAAAATACTTCAATGGGAAAAAGTTTGAACATTAAATGACAAGTGAATTTGAACTTGAAAACATCAAGTACACCAAAATATGGGAGAGAGAATATTGCAAGGCTTTTCCATTTGTATAAAGAAATGAGCCCTTTGGTCTATTATGTGTACATTATTTCACAGTGTAAGCCTATTTCCCCACTAATTTTCCACACACATTTGCCTGTCTTTGGAATTTGGGAGGAAACTAGTACAATCACAAAGTCTCATGGAGAAGTGTAAACTCCACATATACACATGAGAGAGGATTGAGCCAAGCCAGTGTTCTGCCTTTATGCACCTTGACCAAACTTTTAAGGAGCGGAATTGAGAGTATCCTGTCAGGCTGCATCATTGTGTGATGTGATAGCTGCAAAGTATCAGACTGGAAGTCAAGGCAGAGAATCAACAAAATGGCCAAGAAGATCGCCGGGATCTCCCGTTCCTCTATTGACGATATTTGTCAGGAGCACTGCTTAAATAGGGCACAAAGAATTATGCAGCACATAGTATTCTTGACCCACAAGCATCAGGATGGAGATACAGGATCATCAAAATCAGAAATGCCAGCTGGGAAATAGTTTCTTCCCACAGGCTGTGAAATATAGATGAACAGTTCTATAACTGAGTAAATCATCCCAAAATATTAATATATATTTATTTCAAATTATAGCTCTATGTACATATGTGATTATGACATGCCATGTTTTGCCTGGCTGCTCATGTACAGTCAGTTGATAATGAATGAACTTGAACTGTAGATTTTAATGAAGGAGCTGGAAAATTGGAGAGATATTCTGAATTTTCAGGTGTTCTGGGGGAGGGGGGGTTGACAATTGTACACAGCATCTGCTGGGAAATAAATAGAAGGCAGGAGGCAGCAGAAGGTATTCTAGACAGTGGTGCTCAATTGTTTTCTTTCCACTCATATCCCACTTTAAGCAATCCCCATGCCATCAGTGCACTGTGATTAGTAAGGGATGGCTTAAGGTGGGATTTGAGCAGGAAGGGAAGGTTGAGAACCACTGCTCTAGATCCAATTGTTACTGAAATATTTTGCTTGAGGACATTTGTCATTGGCCCATTTCTTTTTGAGTTATGAGACCGTGCACATAACGAGTTAATGAGGTACGATTAAAACAGTGGTTTTCAACCTTTCTCTTTCCACTAACATACCACCTTAAGTATTCCCTTTGCCATCAGTGCTCTGTGGTTAGTCACCAAGTTACCAAGTTACTGTGGTTCATTACCAAGTTAGCTACCAAGTTAAAGTCAGTCAGTTGGAGGAACAATACAGAATATTCTGTCTTGGCAGTCTTTTGCCACCTGCCACCCCCACCAGTTCCCATCTCTCTTTCCCCCTCCTGTCTGTAGCCACCAAATGCCCACCTATGCTCCTCCCCTTTCTCTTTCCCCACCCCCCCAACCTTCTTATTCAGGCATCAACCAGGTTTTCAGCTTTATTGAAGAAGGTCTCAAGCCTGAAACGTTGTCTACTCAGCGTGCCCTTGCTGAGTATCTCCAGCATATTTGTTCAATGTATTAACTGCCAATAAATTTCCTTTTGCCGATGTAAGTACAACCAGATGTTTAAAATCTGTCTGAATAAATAAATTTTCAGTCCCATCTCTTTGTGTGTGCTTATATGTAGTGTGTAAATCAAAGTACACATATCTACCCAATACACGTGTAAACACATATACATAAACACATGCATAGATTGATTCTAGCTATCCATTCCATAGGGTGATGATATATGTCACTTTGTGGGGTTTGATATGTGCATCCTATACAAGCTAATCCTTGACAGGCACTGTTTGCCACATACTTGGCAGGTGAGGCCTGGAGGGGCTGCAGGGGTAGAATTTCTGTTGTGGCATTTCCTGGGTCATTCCTCTGTGGCCACTTTGACCTCATTCTCAGCAGCATCCACACCTTTTCTGATGGTGTCCCTCCACTGCGAGTGATTTTGAACCAGATCCTCCCATGTTGATGAAATAATGTCAGGTTTCTTTAGGCTCAAGTGCAGAACATCCTTGTACCGTACTCACTGGCCTCCTCACTTTCAGGTGCCACTGGTGGGCAGTTGGTTGAACAAGATGTCCTTGGGAAGTCTTCAACAGGCATTCTGACAACATGCTCTGCCCAGCGCAGTTGGGCTGACATCACCAAGGTTGAAACTATAACATACATATGCATATATATGTATATATATATGACAGAATAAATCTGTCATTATTCTTGTGGGGGGGGGGGTGAAACCCTGGAATATTACTGGCATTTTCGCAAAAGTAAACAGTGTGTTGAAGCAGTATGATGTGTTACTCATTAAATTGATAATGATGAACTGAAGCCACAAAAGCTTAATTTTCAGTACATTTGTTTCAAATTTTACATTTTATCATTGTTGTCATTACAAATGAATTGCAACTGAGGTGAGCAAGTTAAAAATTGATTTGTTGGATGGTACATCATCAAAAGTATAATTTTATCAACTGAAAACCAAGCATATATCATTTTAAATGGAACTCTTCATATTTTATAAAAGCTGTTAATTATCTTCACAACTTTGCTGTTTTTATCAGAATATTGCATTTATAAATAATAGCACTTAATTTTATTCAGTGATAAAAATTATTTTGTCCATACTGATGAGTTGAGAACTGAAATTCATGCATTCTCTCCATAAGACCCTAAGACCATAGGAGCAGAAATAAGCTCTTCAGCCTATCGAATCTGCCCTGCCATTCAGTCATGAACTGATCGATTTTCCCACTCATTCCCCTGCTACAACCTTGAAAACAAGAAACAATGGAAAGCAGATTTTTTTTTAAAGTTTTGATTTTTTAAAAGAGATACAGCCTGGTAGCAGGCCCTTCCCACCCACAAGCCTGCACTGCCCATGTACACCAATTAACCTACAAGCCCAATATGTTTTTGAAAGGTGGGAAGAAACCGGACCACCCAGAGGAAACCCTCGTAGATGTTGTTAGAACGTACAGACAACGTCAGATCACTGGCACTGTAAAAGCATTAAGATTAACCACTATGCAAGTTCGGAAGGTAAGAAAATGAAGAAATTTGAATTGGGGGATGTTTGAAAGGGGATGGGAGCTCATGAGGCATGTGAGCAATTATCAGGAACATATATGCTGGTGACGTAAAATTATTTCAGCTGAGCCTTCATTTATCTACCAATATGGAACAGAAATATTAAACACAGTATTTGAAATTAGTAAGAACTTTATAATAAGAATATTATGGAAAAATAAATAACATTATTACAGCAGGAATCAAATTTCAGGAATGTAGCTGAATATTTGCATTGGTAATATCTTTTGCATGAGGTGAGACTGAAAAGAGAATTTAATTCGCAAGTTTTGCACATCATATGCAGCAAATTTATTTAGTGTTGCGACTATTTTCCTCTATAATCACTTGAAGGAATTAGAATGTTATTGTTGTCTATGACTTGTTTAAACAAATCCATACTAAAGTTGAGTTGAGTTTTCCAGAGTTCATTAAACATTATTAACGTTATTATCAGTTGTTATACATTTTTATAAGCTGTAAAAATGTTGTTAAATGAAGATCAATAAAAGTTGTTGGATCATTCTAATTTCTTATCATTTCATAGAACAAAGAAAACTAACCAACTGGTAATCTCTGAAATAGTTGAAAATCCAGCTGTAACCTTGGCTCAAAGGCTGCTACTATGGAGACACTGAAAGAATATGTAAGCAATCTTCTTCAAAGCCACAAAATATAATTTGCTTGCAAGAAATACATTTTAACCCTTACATACTGACTAAGCCAGCAAAATCAAAATGTATGATTAAATCTAATAGAGTACTTTTTGATTCTAAATGATTCATACTGTCTAAATTTAAATACCACATTGTCTAGTGTTTATTATGTGCCACTTTTGCTGAATAAATGGAATTTATTCTGCATGTTTTAAGAATTCCTAGCAAAGGATGGATAAAAGTCTGGAATAAAATGTGATGGTTTCAAACAGATCTGGCCAGTATAAGTTAAACAGGAAAATCTGCAGAAGCTAGGGTTATAGTACAAAAGTGTTGGAGAAACTCAGCAGGCCATGCAGCATCTCTAGAGAGTACAGAGAAAACCAATGTTTTGGGCCTGCAACCTTCTCCAAGGTATGAGAGAAAAAAAAAACAGCCAGGCACTACAATAAAAAAGGTGGGAGGGGAAAGGGGGAGAGGAGAGGAGAAGAGAGGAGGGAAGAAGGAGCAGAGGCTAACAGGTGGATACAAGGGGATGGTAAAAGAGAAAAAAAGTTGAGGAGTGATAAGGGGTCTCATACTTTGTGAAGGGGTCAGGCCTGAGAAGTTAGTTAGTTACCCTGTACTTCTGAAAGCACTCTCATGTATTGTATGGCAATGCCAGTGTCTGCTGACTTTCCTGTTCAGCTGGTCAGTGTAACCTTGCTTTACTCTAATTTAAGCAGATTAGAATTTCCATGCTTCATTTTGCACATGGAATAATTACCAGGGCAGCAACGTAAAGTGTGCCCTGCTATAGTCAGCAATAAATTGCATTTGAATGTTGAGAATAAATAAGGCAAGTGGACTGCATGCACTGATATTTCCACACTAAATTTGCCATCACCCTCATTTATTCCCAAGACTGACTGAAGTTATAGCTGATTTTCTGATCCTAAATAAAAATGCTTGAAAGACTCATCAGGTTCTGACGCAGTCTTGACCTAAAACCTTGACTTGCTCCTTTTGCCTGTAGAGCCCTTCCTTCAATCTGGATTTTTGGCTGTCCTCTGTACTTAACTAAAACAGCTCAGTTAATGAAAATCCAAAGATGGACAGAATCTGTCCCAAAAAATGCCTGCCTGATGAAGTGTGGATCCCTTCCTATGATCGCCCATCCCAGCAGAAGATTGCAGCTATCCAGTGTGCAAGGGGGCAATTTTCCCATGGGACAACACATGGAATGTCTGCAATTCAGTGAGGATCCCTGCGGTGAAATACATCACGGCCGGCGGCCACAAGTTCAATCTTGGACAGAAACAGAACTGCGTTACCAATGGCTTCCAAGCACTGTTATCTTGACCTTGTGTGGGACTCTTCAGGGACTGAGCTAAAATATTTCTAGCATTTTACAGTTTGTTCCATGCAAAGAATCACAAGGTGTTTATTATTTGAAGTGAGCAAAGAGCATTGCATTGCATTGCATTCTCTTTGGCCAGGAAGCAGAAACCACAGTATGCAAAAGCAAGTGGAAGGGATTGCCAGGTTTTCTATTGTAGAAGATGCCCTTTACAGTGCATAAGTGACATTATAGATGCCACCTGTTGACTCAGACACGCAGGTGAAAACTAGTTTTCTAGCAGCAGTCAAGTTTACGTTTATTATTTTCCGATTGTATGTACACAACCAATGTACTCTGGACCACGGCTTCTCTGGACCACAGTGCACACACAATACACAGCACATAATTCTCACATATAAACAATAAGATACAATTTTAAATAAGTGTATATATTTTTTTTTAATCTTCTGTTTCTCTGAGTCTTTTTCCTCCTCTTTGTCTACTTTGATTAGTTATAGACTCTACATTATAGCACAGTATAGGCTTTTGGCTCACACTATTATACAGACCCACTCAACAATTTGAACCTTCCCTACCCATAACATTATATTTGTCTTACACCTATGTGCTTGTCTATGAGTCTCTTAAAAGCCCGTATTGTTTCAGTTTGCACTGCCACCCCTGGAAATGCATTCCAGGGATCCTCCACTCTCTGTGTAAGAAAAATATTACCTTTGCCTTTTCCCTGAACTTATCTCCACTTACCTTAACAGATGTTCTCTGGCATTTACTACTGTTGCCTTGGGAAAAAAGGTGCTATCTATGCCTCTCATTGTCCGATATACCTCACTTAAGTCATGTCTCATCCTCGCCAACCTTGCTTCAGAGGAGATGTTCTCCAATCCAGGCAACATCCTGTAACTCTCTTCTGCACCATCTCTAAAGCAACATCTTCCCTCCTGTAATGAGTTGACTAAACTGAACTCAGTACTCCAAGCCCAGAACACCATACACATTCTTAACCACTCAATCAACTTGCACAGCAACCTTGATGGGCCTGGATCCCAAAATTCTTCTGCTCCTCCACACTGCTAAAAATCCTACCATTAACCATATCATCTGCATTCAAATTTGACGTTCCAAAGTGCATTACCTCACACTGGTCCAGATTGAACTTCATCTGTAACATCACCATCCAAATCTGCATCCTGTCTATATCCTGTTGTAATTTAGGACAAATTTCCACCTTATCCACAAGTATTGCAATCCTGCTACAGGGTTTGTGGACTTCCCCACTCTGAAGAACTGTCTGTGGGAATTTAATATCATTCAAGTAGTTTGAATTCATGTGGTCTGCCTGTGAGAGAACTTGGCTTTGAATGCTTGCTTCTGGTGTCTGCTGTTGAACATGTGAGACATGCCACCGTGTGGCACAGCAGGACAGGTTTTGTGGATTGTCTTTGTTTTCCAGAGGTTAAATGCAATGCCTATGATATTGCACCATGATGTTAAAGATTGTCCTCCAAGCACCTGCAAGAACAAATGTTATACAGAGGGAAGTTACCTTACCTGCCAATCAAGGTCGGATCCACTCACAGGTACTCCTTAATACCTTAGATCATGAAGGCCCATCTGAGACAGATCCCCTCCCCGCACACCCGCACCCAACAAGCTGGCTACAATATAAAGCCCACTGCTTGGAGCAATTCGTTATCTTCTTCCCCTGGCAACGTACCCTAACTGCATTCCACGTTGCGAGCCATGGGAAGTGCTGGAGAACCATTTGGAAGGGGTGGGCCAGTAAAGGGTGGGTGGGGGGAGGGCTATTGTGGCTAATAGCTGAGGAAGACTGTCACATCTTTCTTGTTGTTCTTTACAGTTAGAATACCTTGTAGTTCATCGGGGTGCCGTGCCTGCTAGTGAGAGAGCAGTGGTGGGTATTATTCGTTTAATCCTCAAGTCCACATTCAGGAGCAATGATTAATATCGATCTATCAGGAGTAGTGATTATCGGATTTATTTGATTCCGATGTGTATGAGCTGTGCGTAGGTGTTTTGTCTGTGGATGTGTGTGTTCCCTATTATATATACCCCCACATGCAAATAAAGAACCATTGTTTGTTAATAAACCACGTTCAGGACTTGTTATGTCTTGGAGCACCCCAGCCCCCCACAAATTTCTTCTCACCATCACAACTTCATACTTCAAACATGACCTATACAGTGAGGATGATCTGGGTTCTGGAGAGGAATTGACACAAGTTGAACAGTTTTGTTTTATTTTTGTTCATTAATTCCACTTTTGTGGGAAGTATTTTTGGAAGCGAGGTGGAACATTGCCATGGGATAGATTGAAAAAAAGCATGGGGACAATGAAACAATCTTGCTTGACAATGAGTTCATGAAGTTTGAGTCAGCAAGGACCCATTAATTGGGATCTAGACGTCGGTGCTGCTCCTTGCATTTTTCTTGGACTCACGGATCTGGAGGTGTGGAATCCACACTGTGATTCAGGGAGCCACTGAGAGTGAAGGAAAACTCTAGCAATGACTTTCCCTGAGAAAAGTGGCAGGGACACCCATTTTCCAGTTACCTCTTTCTCTCCTTTGTTCAAGATTCAAGATTCAATTTATTATCATATGATATTACTCAAAAATGCCACAGCAGAAAATTCCTGAAGCGCTTCTTCCAGTCAGAGAAAGAAAAGCAAAAGAGAGAGATTCCCCCAGAGTCACTGACTGTCCGTGAGTTCACCTCCAGCGCTCCCATCCCCTCCGCAGCCACAACCATTGGCAACCTGAACTCACGATCTGAACCTCCAATATGATTAGGAATCTCTTGGTGCCCTCGGCACCCTCTCGAATCCTGGTTCCTATACCCAGTACCCTTTTAGCCAAGTTCAGGCCAGTCTCCTGCAGTCCGCGGCCTGGTGCGAGTCCCTTGACCACAGTCTCCAGCAGCTGGCAGATCCCCTCATTGGTCCACTGCTGTGGTCACTGTCTTGTGGGTCATCTCCTCTGCTTCTCCTTCTCAGACGATAGAGGTGGGGGGGGGAGAAAAAGGCCCCACTGTTTTCCGGTGCCCTGCGTCAGGCCTCTGCTTCCCTTAAGTAGCAACCCCTCATGGCTGCTGCCGATCATTTACGCCACCACCGGGCTGACGTCCCCACAGCTGCTGGGAGCCTGACCTCCTCACGGCTGCCAGAAGGCCAATATCCCCACTCCTGCTGGAAGGCCAATGCCCTCACTGCCCACTGGAGCCCAAGGAAAACACTGCAGATATCATAATATTTTCATCCCATGACTGCCTTCAACATGCAGATGGCTTTTGCCTGAATCGCTCATCAAAGATGCACAGAAACAGCAGATTTGGAATCCTGAGTGAATGAAGGAATCAGCAGCGTCAGTGGAGAGAAATGATCAGTTAATATTTTCAATATTTTAAATTATTTTTTATTTTAAATTTGTAAGTTTGTAAATGATAAAACAAGCCAGTGCCACCCAATTATACCCAATTAACTTACAATCTCTGGTCCTGATCACTGATGCTGTAACAGCATTGTCCTACCTGCTGCAATAACTGTGCCACTCATTCGAATTGATGGTCTTCCAGCTCCAATGATGCAAGTAATTTGCTTCCTCTGACGTGGGCAATAAAGATACAATGAGTCGGATAATAAGCTTTCGACTGCCATCTGCAAGTGTGCTCGAGGAAACATTGAATCGAGGACAGACTTGAAAATCACTGGTGAGGGTGGCACAGTTAGCGTAGCAGTTCGCACAATGTTGTGGCAATGCTAGTGATCAGGACTGTGGTTCAAAACCTGCACTGTACGTTCTTCCCATGCCCGCATGGGATTTCCCCGGGTCTCCGGTTTCCTCCCACCGTTCGAAATGTACTGGGGGTGTTGGTTAATTGGGCAGCATGGACTCATGGGCCAAATGGCCTGTTACCATTCTTTATGACTAAGTTAATTTAAAATAAAATTATAATCAGGGAATAACTGTACTTCACCGCGCTCATACGTAAAGGGTCTCCGCAAACTTGTGGAACCACAGCAAAGTGTGACCACTAACGGCGTCTCCTGAAATTGTGGGAAAACAATTAAGATATACAGTTACATATAATTTGGAAGCATTGACCTTAAACAATAGCTATTATGGTGAACATTAATATAGTTCATTATCTTCACAATATTTATCTTTTCAAAGGTATACAATTTCTTAATTTGCTCAGTAATATTTTCTGAATTATTTCAAATGTTGAAACAAATCAGAAATCAACAATCAAAAAAAAAAAATTCTTATTGAATTTTAGAAAAGTAAGCTTGATGTACAACCTTAAATTGTAAAAGCGAATGTCGGGCACACAAAGAGGATGAATTTTAAAATAGAATCCCACATAGTATCCGTAAAATAAAGTTGGAGATCTTCCTCTGGTAATTTTTAGAATCTTATCAAGTGAAATATCCCTAGACTTTAATAATAAATCATATGTAGATGATATCAGCTTTTTTTGACTTGGCTTAAAATTATAGATCACCCCTATCATATTTATAACAAGATCTTGAGGAAGTCTCAACATTACAGAGTTCAAAGATTAGGATTTGAAGGTATCTAAAGAAATTATGTTTGGGAAGTTTAAATTTAAGACACAGTTGTTATCAATAAATAAATCTTGTAAAGATTGGATACCCATCTTAAACCATTCATGAAAAGCAGAATCTTGAACAGAAAGTGGAAAAATAAAAATTAAGTAATATAGGGCTAGCAAGGAAAAATCTATAATATCCAAAAAAATCTAACTTGAAACCAAATTCTCAAAGCATGCTGAACAACAAAATGATTGGATAATCTGGAAGCAGAGAAAGGTAATGGCACTCCAAGTATCGAAATGAGAGAATATTTTTTAGTCAAGTTAATTTCTAAATCAATCCAATTCATGGTGTTCATTCCATCCTTATAATGAATGTTTTAAAACAGATAAAATTAATATGAGCTACCCAATAGTAAAATCTAAAATTAGGTAATGCCAAACTGCCTTTCTTTTTGAAGGAAAACTTTATTAAGATGAGGTTGCTTATTTTTTCACAGAAATATGTGAAGAGATTGAAACGGGAATGAGAAAGAGATGTTGTTACGTGAAAGTACAAAAATCCATGTTCATGCATTGAGTTTAAGGCAGTCTTGGAGGGATATGACGGGTGGCTACACAAAGTTACGCTTGGCTCCACCCCTAAATGGATGAAGTGGATAACAGACATTTCGGTGTGGAAATGGACAAAGGAGCAAAATGAGACCATTTGGCCCATTGAGTTTTCTCCACCATTTGACCTGTGCTGATATATATTTTCCTCTTAATCCCATTCGCATGCTTTCTTCCCTTTGACACCCTTACTGATCATAAACATTTCAACCTCTGCTTTAACTATATCTGATGACTTGATCTTCACATCTGCCTGTGGCAATGGTTTATACAGATTCACTAAACTCTGGCTGAAGAAACTTTTCCTCATTTGTCCTTGCTGATATCCCTGGTCTTAGACTCTCCCACTACTGGAAGAGTCTTCCCCACATCCTCTCTATTCTCCTGAGCAGCTTTAAGCTTAGTGACATGAACATCAATTTTTTGAATTTTATGTAAACCACCACCTGATTGTACTGTTTGCACCTCTTATTTAACTACTCTTGCACTTCCCTTACCCTTCTCCCTTTCCAGAGGTCTCTCAATCAACCTCCCAATTTCTGTACAATACCCTATTACCTCTTCGGGCCTCTTCAACTCCTTTTCCCCTTCATGTATTGTGGCACGGTTGACATAGCGGTTAGCTCAATGCCTTTACAGTGCCAGTGATCGGAGCAGGGTTTGAATCACATGCTGTCTATAAGGAGCTTGTACCTTCTCTCCGTGTCTCTGTGGTTTTTCCCGGGGGCTTCGGTTTCCTCCCAGCATTTGAAATGTGCCGGAGGTGTAGGTTAATTGGGCGTAAATTGGGCAGCACAGACTAGTGGGCCAAAGTGGCCTCTTACCTTGCTGAATATGCATAATATCAACTTTACTCTTGATGGAGAATCCCAAGCCAAATGTTGAGCAAAATTCCTACCCACAGATACTGCCTGACCTGAGGAGTTACTCCAGAAGCTCATAGTTTGCTCTATTGTCCTGGTGAATCTCTTGGGACCGACTCCAAAGCCACTCTAACTTTTTGTGAGGCAAGAGAATTGAAATTATGAACAGTTTTCCAAGTGTGGTTTCACCAACACCTCACACAACTTCATCAGCATTCCAAAAACTCCTCACACTTCTGAGAAAATAGGGGCGTTAACAGGCTTTCTTCACTTGTAAACCTGCCTGACCTACCTGCATGTGCGGGTCAGTTGGCTCAATGCCTTTGCAGCACCAGTGATCAGGACCAGGGTTCCAATACCACGCTGTCTGTAAGAAGTTTGTATGGTTGCCCTCTGTCTGTGTGGGTTTTCCCCAGGGGGATCCAGTTTCCTTCCACCATTCAAAATATACCAGAGATGTAAGCAAATTGGGTGTAAATTGAGCGGCACAGACTCATGGGCCAAAATGGCCTGTTACTGTGCTCTGTGTCTAAATTTAAAAAATAACTTTTCATATTTAATAGAACTCCTAGGCCCCTCTAACTTCACTCATTTACAATTTCTCTTCATTTCAGTAACATTCCATCTTCAGGTTCATCTTACTGAAGTACACAACCTCACACATCCCCACATTGAACTTCATTTGCCAAGCCCACAGTCTATCTGTATCATGTTGTAGAATTGTGATACCTTCACCACAACAGGCCCTTCCACCTATTTTCGTATCATCGCAAGAAGTAAGAGTAGAGCCAGCCCTCTGGCCCATCAAGCCTGTTCCGGCATTCAGTAAGATCATGGTTGCCATAAATAGGGTGGACAGCTAACACTTCTATCCCAGGGAAACAGGAGCAAATGCCAGAGGACATCTGTATAAGTTGAGGGGAGTAATGTTTAGAGGATATATGCAGGGTACGTTTTTTACACAGAGAGTAGCAGGTGCCTGGAATGCTTTACCAGAGGTGGTGGTGGAGACTGGTTCAAAGACAGGCAAGCATATAGAGGCAAGAAAAAAAACACGGGGTGTGAGGTAGTGAAGGTTTAGATTGTTGGGTAGGTTTATATGTGTATGCCTGGACCATATTGAGGGCCGAAGGGCCTGTTCAGTGGTGTAATGTTCTTTGTTCTATTTCCTTATAATCCTTAATTTCCCCTTCTATTCAAAAACCAGTCTAACTAGTCTTAAAAATATTTAGTGAGGCAATCTCCACTGCTTCCTTGGGCAGGGAATGCAACAGATTTACTACTTTCTGGGAAAAGCAGATCCTTCTCATCTCTATCCTAAATCTACTCCCCTGAATCTATGTACCCCAGTGGAAACCACTTTCCTGCCTATAACTTATCAATCCATTCCATAATTTTATATGTTTCCAGAAGATGAGGGGGGTGTGGCAAGATGGCGTAGAGTCTAAACGTATAATCTTGACCTCTCTGGCCAGACTTTTAAGAACCCATTTTTAACTCTTTGTTTTCAAATTTAAATTTTTTAAAACTTAGTTTAAAGTATCAAGGAACTGTTATGGCCATTAATGGTAAAAAGATTAAACCTTAAGTGCAGAAGAAACTACATTTTCGGGGTGCTAAAGATTTAGGGCCTGCTACTGTTTCAGGTTTACTTTCTTCCATGCCTAAGCCACAAAGATTGCCTGTGGGAGCTGAAAATTTGACTACAACTCACCAGAAGAAAGACATTGCTGGAATTACCCATTCTCAGGAGGAAGGTGCATATGCCCCCGGTGGATCCCGATTCTGGCAACCTGCCGACTTTAACGGAGGGAGCACGCAAGAAGATGACTCCATTGTTTGAAATGCCTCAGGAAGTACTCCAATCTGAATATCTTGATCTCTTCCGTGAGATTTTGAAACAACAATGGGTTGTGGGGGGAGATCAACGTCAATCCCCTGAGGAAGTCAGGGTGCCGTCGCTGGGAGTCCAGACCCATAGTAAAACTGTTAAACTGCCTGTTGTTGAGATGCAGCAGGAGCTGCAGTTACCTGGTTCTGCCACTACACAAGAGAAAGCAGTTAAACGTTATCATTCAGCCTTTTTTCTTTTTTCTTTGGCTTGGCTTCAAGGACGAAGATTTATGGAGGGGTAAATGTCCACGTCAGCTGCAGGCTCGTTTGTGGCTGACAAGTCCGATGCGGGACAGGCAGTCACGGTTGCAGCGGTTGCAGGGGAAAATTTGTTGGTTGGGGTTGGGTGTTGGGTTTTTCCTCCTTTGACTTTTGTCAGTGAGGTGGGCTCTGCGGTCTTCTTCAAAGGAGGTTGCTGCCCGCCGAACTGTGAGGCGCCAAGATGCACAGTTTGAGGCAAGATCAGCCCACTGGCGGTGGTCAATGTGGCAGGCACCAAGAGATTTCTTTAGGCAGTCCTTGTACCTCTTCTTTGGTGCACCTCTGACACGATGGCCAGTGGAGAGCTCGCCATATAACACGATCTTGGGAAGGCGATGGTCCTCCATTCTGGAGACGTGACCTACCCAGCGCAGTTGGATCTTCAACAGTGTGGATTCGATGCTGTCGGCCTCTTCCATCTCGAGTACTTCGATGTTAGGGATGAAGTCGCTCCAATGAATGTTGAGGATGGAGTGGAGACAACGCTGCTGGAAGCGTTCTAGGAGCCGTAGGTGATGCCGGTAGAGGACCCATGATTCGGAGCCGAACAGGAGTGTGGGTATGACCACGGCTCTGTATACGCTTATCTTTGTGAGGTTTTTCAGTTGGTTGTTTTTCCAGACTCTTTTGTGTAGTCTTCCAAAGGCGCTATTTGCCTTGGCGAGTCTGTTGTCTATCTCGTTGTCGATCCTTGCATCTGATGAAATGGTGCAGCTGAGATAGGTAAACTGGTTGACTGTTTTGAGTTTTGTGTGCCCGATGGAGATGTGGGGGGGCTGGTAGTCATGGTGGGGAGCTGGCTGATGGAGGACCTCAGTTTTCTTCAGGCTGACTTCCAGGCCAAACATTTTGGCAGTTTCCGCAAAGCAGGACATCAAGCGCTGAAGAGCTGGCTCTGAATGGGCAACTAAAGCGGCATCATCTGCAAAGAGTAGTTCACGGACAAGTTTCTCTTGTGTCTTGGTGTGAGCTTGCAGGCGCCTCAGATTGAAGAGACTGCCATCCGTGTGGTACCGGATGTAAACAGCGTCTTCATTGTTGAGGTCTTTCATGGCTTGGTTCAGCATCATGCTGAAGAAGATTGAAAAAATGGTTTGTGCGAGAATGCAGCCTTGCTTCATACTATAGAGCGCCTCGGATGCCCCCCAAAATTCCTCAACTTGGTTATCCAACTGCACGAAAACCAACAAGGTCGGGTCAGATACTGCAATGAGCTCCCTGAACTATTCTCCATTAATCATTCAGCCTATGTTGAATGAAATGACTCAAAGGCTCAGTTTAGACCTGAATACAGTTAAAATACGTGTGGAAGCATCTTGTGAAGATTTTTAAAAATCTGGAATGTCAACAACAAGTGGCTTCTAATACAGAAAAAGTGTTGGAGGTGGAAAAATCCATTAAAGAATTGCAAGAATCTGAGAGGGAGTTAGAGAAGAAAGTAGATTACTTGGAAAATCAAAGTAGAAGGATAATGTGAAGATTGTTGGTTTGCCAGAAGGTATGGAAGAACAAGATCCTCTTCGTTTTTTTACCGAATGGATTCCACAAATACTGGGGCAGGAATTTTTCTCTGGATTTCTGGAATTGGAAAGAGCTCATAGAGCCTTAAGAAGAAGACCTCTGCCTGGTCAACCACCGAGACCCGTGATAATCCGATGTTTGAATTATTTGGACAGAGAAACGATACTTCGTCTAGCAGTGCGAAATGCGATACGACAAGCTCCGTTAATGATTCAGAATAGTAGAGTTTTTTTCTATCCTGATTTAAGTCAAGAGGCTATTCAGCATCGGCTTCAATTTAATCAAGTTAAAGAAGTTTTGTGGCTTAAAGGCTATAAGTCTACTTTTTGCTATCCAGCAGTGTTGAAGGTGTTTTGTGGAGACTTTCAATCCCGGTTTTTTGAGAATGAGCGTGAAGCAATGATTTTTGTTGATTCGTTGCCAGATGTAAGAGGACAAAAACGTAGTCCACCATTGTCTCCTAAAGAAAAATCTGGTTGTTCTGGAAATGGATGAAATGGTAGAAATGGGAGAAATGTGAATGGAAAGAGTCCAATTCCTCATGAAATGGGGTCACCGAGTTTGGAATCTCTTGGATGAATAGAAGAACTTTCTTATTCTTACTTTATTTTTATGTCATTATGATATTTTGTTGTCATTCTTTGTTTGGCTGGGGAGGGAGAGATTTGCTCTATGTTCTATTAGTCATCAGCCACTTGTGGGTGATCGACACTCAAGTTTTGTTTGGGGATTACTACCTCTTGGTAGTTTTCTTTTTGTTTTTTATTTACTTTATTTTTTGTAATTTTTTTTCATTTTATTTTATTTAGTTTCTAATTTGTATTTTTTTTCTCCTATTGGTGGGCCTATTTATGTTGATTTGAATCTTTATATATTGATATTATTAGTTTTTAGTAATATTAGTGGATATGTCAAAGTTGAAGTTTGCTACTTTAATGTTTGGGGTTTTAACAGTCCGATTAAGCATAAGCGTATTTTGGCATATATTAAGAAAATGAAAATTGATGTTGCTTTTTTACAAGAAACACATCTGAATGTTAAAGAAAGTATGAAATTGGAGGGACAGGGTAGGGCATGTATATTCTTCTTCATTTAATTCCAGGGCTAAAGGTGTAGCAATTTTGATATATAAGAATTTATCTTTTGAATTACAATCAATGGAGGAAAAGGCAGGATGTATTCTTAAATTAAATTGTAAGATTTTGGACTTTACTTAATATTTATGCCCCAAATGAAGATGATGAAACATTTATTTCAGATGCATTTCTATATCTGGGTCAGGCTAATGAGAATATTTTAGTTGGTGGTGATTTTAATTGTGTTTTGGAATCTTTATTGGATAAGTCTCTGAAGAAAGTTAAGAAATCTTAAATGGGAGTTCAGGTTCAAGCATTGATGAAAGATCTCAATTTAGTGGATATTTGGAGACGTCTTAACCCGACAGAAAAGGATTTCTCCTTTTATTCAGCTCGACATGAATAGTTTTCAAGGATTGACTTTTTTTTAGTATCAGCACATCTACAGGGGAAAATACAACAAGCAGAATATAAAAGTAGGGTGATTTCGGATCATTCTTTGTTATACTTTCTGAGAAAGTTCAAGTGGCTTATCTTTGGAGGTTTAATATAATATTAAAAAATACGGAATTTATTGATTTTTTGAAAGAACAAATTAATTTTCTTTTAAAAGAAAATTCTAATACTGTTCAAAGTAAATTTGTAGTATGGGAGAGGACAAATAATTAGTTATTCTTCTAAAATAAAAAAAATAATCGATTAAATCAGAGTCTTGAGTTAGAGAAATGGATTAATGAGTTAGAAAAGGAATTTCAGTGAGACGTTACAGAAGATCAGAAAATTGAATTTCCCATGTTGAAATTGGAATATAATACTTTGCAATCTTATCAATTTGAGTGTATGATTAATAGGACTAAATAACGATATTATGAATGGAAAGAGAAAGCACATAAGGTATTGGCATGGCAATTAAAGAAAGAACAGGTTTCGAGGACTATTAATGCTATTAGACGGAATTCTTTTAAGCATAAACCTCATGAGATTAATGATGAATTTTGATCATTTTATAAAAAATTATATACATCTGATGGAAAACAAGAAAACGGATCTATTGATCTTTTTCTATCACAATTGAACTTACTGACATTAGAGGATGTAGATATACAGGAGTTGGAAGCACCATTTATTGACTCGGAAATTAAAATGACTATGATGGAAATGTCGAACAGTAAATCGCCTGGTGATGATGGATTCTCAGTCGAATTTTATAAAGTTTTTTATGATGAACTCTCTACAGTTTTTGGAGATGTACTACGCCAGGTCGGAGAACATTATGAATTGCCTGAGTCTTGTTCTAGTGCTTTAATTACGGTAATTCCAAAAAAAATATAGAGATCCTTTGAAAGTATCTTCATATAGACCGATTTCGTTGTTGAATGTAGATTATAAAATTATAGCTAAAATTTTGGTGAATAGATTAGCTAAGTTTTTACCTAAGTTGATTCATATGGATCAAACAGGTTTCATAAAGAATAGATATGTCTCGGAAAATATTTTATGTGCGATTAGTTTGATTAATAGATTTCAACAATCTTCAGATCATCCGATGGTGGTATCTTTAGATGGCGAAAAAGCGTTTGATAGAGTTGGTGGAATTTTTTGTTCAAAGTTTTGGAGAAATTTAAGTTTGGTCCTTTTTTTACTGATTGGGTTAAGGCTTTATAATAGTAAACCAGTAGCCAGAGTACTGACGAATGGTTTGATTTTGGAACCATTTAAACTGACCCGATCTACTCGTCAAGGTTGTCCTTTATCACCAGCTTTGTTTGCATTAGTGATCGAACCATTGGCACAGTTGATAAGACAGAATACACAGATACAGGGTATGAAAGTTTTAGATGAGGAATATAAAATTAATTTATTTGCTGATGATGTATTGGTGTACCTAACAAATCCAGCTCAATCACTTTTGCATTTGAAGGAGTGTTTGATGAAATATGGACGGCTTTCTGGATATAAAGTTAATTGGGAAAAAAGCAAAATATTACCGGTGAGTGAAGGAGATTATTCAGCTTATAAGAACATTCTTAACTTGAAATGGATGGATTGAATTAAGTATTTGGGTATAATTATGGATGTCAATTATCAGTCTTTATATAAATTAAATTATATTCCATTAATAAAAAAAATGAAAACTGATTTGATTAAATGGAAAGATTTACCTATTAATTTATTGGGTAGAATAAATACAATTAAGATGAATACTTTTCCACATATACAATATTTATTTCAATCTATTCCATATTTAATTGATAATATTTTTTTTGAGATTTGAATAAAATGGTTAGGGAGTTTTTATGGAGAGGTAAATTTTCAAGAGTAGCTTTGAATAAATTAACTTGGAAATATGAACTAGGGGGATTACGTTTACTACATTTTCGAAATTATTATGAAGCAGCCCAACTTAAATTTATTAGTTCATTGATAGATCTAGAACAGCCCCCTAGTTGGGCCAAAATTGAGATGGCAAATATATTTGAATTTGAAATACATTAATTTTTGTTTAGATGGAATGTAAATTTGTTACAGCAACATAATGTGCCTATACTAAAACATTTAATGAAGTTATGGACAAAGAAAAAGAAAATGATAGGTTCTAGTGGTGAATTGTCGGCCTTGACTCCGTTGTATAATAATCAACTTATTTCTTTTTCAATGCATAATCGAAGTTTATTACATTGGAGATTTAAAGGTGTGCAAAATTTGGGAGATTGTTTTAAAGAAGGTAAATTTTTATCTTTTGATCAGATGATAGTTATGGCATTGATAAGACATCTTTGTTTCTTTATTATCAAATTCAATCTTTGGTAAAGCATGTGTTTGGTAGAGATACGATTTTACCTGAAATAACTAAATTTGAGACTTTTCTTATGAAGGTACCAGAGAAGGGTTATATTTCAGTTAGTTATGTATCAAATATTACAGGATGGTATGGATAAAAAGGGTTGGGATAAATCTAAAGGGAAGCGGAGATTGGTTTTATTTTTTCCGAGGATGATTGGTCAGATATTTGTTATGATAGTGTAACTAGACTGATAAATGCACATTATGCAATGATTAATTATAATATTTTATATCAATTATATTTAACACCTGAAAAGCTTAAAAAATATGGTTTTTATGAATCAGATTTGTGTTTTAGATGTGGTAACGCTGTTGGAACTTTTTTTCATGTGGTTTGGTCATTTATAAATATACAATCTTTTTGGAAGGAAGTACGATTGTTTCTGGAATACCTGTATCAGATTCAAATACCTTTAGATCCGACAGCATTTTTATTGGGTAGTTTGCAACCTCTGAAGGATCTGGGATTAGATAAATTTCAACTTGCTTTTGTATATTTAGCATTATGTGTAGTGAAAAAATGTATTGCTAGTACATGGAAAGATAGGAATATGATTGATCTTAATAGATGGCATAATGAGATGAAATATTGTTCAATAATGGAAAAAAATTACATATGTTTCACGTGATAACTATAGTTTGTTTATTAATAAGTGGTTGTTATATTCAGAATATTTACATTTTGATTTACATTGAATTTACATAATATGTATGCTTAATTTTTCTTTAATTTTTTTTCTTCTCTTTATGGCTCTCCTGAGGAGAGTTGGCTGAAAGGGGGGGGGATTCCTTTTTTTTCTTTCTTTTGTTTCTTTTATATATATATTAAATATATCATTCATGCTTTGTTTATTGTTAAATATGTTACTTATTATCTGTATATTGAATGAATAAATAAAATTTTTTAAAAAGTTTCCACAAGATTCCCTCTCATTCTTCTGAATTCTAATGAATGGTGTCCCCGGATAATCAGTCTCATCTCACTGGTGAACCCTGTCATGTCTGGAATCAGCCTGATGAATTTTCCCAGAATCACCACCAAAGCCAGTATATCCTTTTTTAGGTGAGAAGACCAAAACTGTTCGCAGTCCTGCCTGACCCTGTACAGTTGCAGCAGATCCTCCCTGCTCTTAAATTCAATCTTTCTCACAAAATCCCTTTTGCCTCTTGTTATGCCTGCAAATCGACCGCTTTTTCTTCCAAAGTGGATGAACTCGTATTTACCAACATTGTGCTCCCTCTGCCAGACCTGCGGCCACTCCCTTAACCAATCTGTACGATTTGTGGCTGCAGAGGTTACTGACAGACAGTTGATGCCTATCATTTTACTCTTTTCTTCTCCCATTAGTGGTAGCCGCAGGGTAGTAAGTGTCTCTTTGTGCACCTTTAGGAGAAAACAAACGCTGTGTATTTATGTACATGATAATGAAGGAACATTGACTTTGAGATTTTGTTCTCAGTCCCCTCTTCCAATTTGTGAATGTACTGTGAACAGTTGTAGGCACTCTCTTCTCCACAGATTGCCAATCAAGGAAGCAGCCATTTGACCCAACTCTCTGCCTTCTATTTGTTAACCAATCCCCTATCCAAGTTAATACTTTACTCCCATTCTTCTTATTGATAAGTCTTTCTTTCGACACTTAATTAAACACCCTCTGGTGTTTAATTCCTCAATTACCCCAATTTAAAATTAAAAAATCGGACAAATGAGGATATCTGAAATCCTCATATATCCAAATTTTTTTTCGGAGCCAAATTGACTGGGGACCTCGGGCTCCCAGCACCAGAAGCAGTGAGCCACAGACCCCAGCACCGGCAGCAGCGACCCTCAGGCCCCAAGTGATGAACCAAGGCCCCCATCGCAGGTAGCAGCTGACCCTGGGGGCTCCCAGCAGTGGACATCAGGTTCCCGGGCAGGAGCTGGACCCTTGGATTCCCGACACGTGGCCAGTAAATTCTTTGGGTGAGAATTAAACTTTATTTTAATGGTTAAAATCATTGATCTTGTTGTATAAACACTGTTACAAGTGATTTGCTGTTGCTACTGGGCTGTTTTTTAAAAAATGACTGGTTCTCCAAAAAAAATGTTGATTCAAAATGGGCCCAGCCCCAACCATTTTGGATAATCGGAGTTGTACTATATTATTTTATTATTGTTGTAAGATGTTTTATAATATAAATGTTTGCACTGTGATGCTACTGCAAAACACCACATTTCAAATCTTGTTCATGTCAATAAATTCTGATTCTGATATCATCAGTAAAATTGGAAATGTCCACTATTTGAAATTATCCCATCTTGCAATGGTTAAGACTGATGCAAAAAAAATGATTAAACACATCTGGCATTTCTTTGTTACATGTAATTAATTCATTAGCCTCATTCTCTGGAAATCCCACACCTGCCTCTATCACCATATTCCTATTCACATGCCCACAGAAATTCTTGTGTTTGCTCTGATATTTTGCACCTTCCCACTCAAAATCATTTGTTTCCTTTCTTATGAGATTTTTGTCTTTTGTTGCTGATTCACAACATCGTCTAACTGACCACCAACCCCTGCAACATGGTATTCTCTATTTTTCAATTGAACATTGCCTTCTATAACCACAGATTGTGCCTCTGTCTCATGGAATCAACTTTTCCAATTTAAGTAAGTTCCCTTGGACCATCCATTTGAATATCTGCTGGTGTTCACCTGCTGATCTGTCTGTCAGTTTATTTTCCCTGTTCATTTCCAACAACCCCACATTCACACCATCGAGTTGAACCTCAACCTCCGACTAGAATTCTATTCTACTTCCAAAGGAATCTTCAACAACAAGATCTTTCTTTTTCTTTCTAAAATATTTTTATTGATGTTTACACTATGCACATTGAACAGTACAGTTATATATAGTACTGTAAAATTCAAGAGAAGAAAAAACTCTTATAATTTAGAACCTCTACCACTAAGCAAGGTTTAAAGCTGACATGGAGGAATCAAGTGACAAGAACCTGGAGATGGAGAGCAGAGCACCAACACTTCAGAACAACCCTAATTCTTTATGTTATGACAATGGTCCATAAATGGGCCCAATATCTTTTGGTTGTTGATTCTTTAATGCCATATCTACTTTTTTTTTCTAAACTTAAACAAGACATAATAATCATTTGACCATTGTGTATGTGTAGGTGGAGTATTACCTTTCAATTTCATCAAAACTGCACGTCTGGCCATCAATGAAGTAAAAGATAAAATTCAGCTTTGGGTTGAAGTCAGTAAAACATCATTATCTTGAAATGATACAAATAGAGCAATTAAAGGGCAAGGTTCTAATTTGAATTTGAGAGTCACCAATAATTTTTGAAAGATATCTTTACAAAATGTTTCTAAATTAGGGAAAGTCCAGAAAATCTGAACCAAAGAAGCTTCACCAATTTTACATTTGTCACAGAGAGGATTTATATCTGAAGAAAAATAAGACAATTTAAATCTATACATATGTACTCTTTAAATTGCAGCAAACAGTGTTGTGAACAAAAGGAGGTCGAGGTAGTCAGATTACAAATAGAGTCCCACACCTCATCCGAGAATAAAAGATTTAAATCCTGTTCCCAATCATTATTGATTTTAACTAATGAAGCTTTTCTTAAATCAGGCAAATTATTATAAATAAATGATATTAAACATTTATGCAAAAGTTATAAATAAAAATATGTATCTTCTGTTTGCCATGGGGATTTGTGGAAAGTCAGGGATCTAAAATTGAACAAAATGCCTAACTTGTAAATATCTAAAAAAAATGAATATTTGGTAAGTTACATTTTACCACCAATTGTTTAAAGGAAGCAAAACTGTTTCAAACAAAAATATCTTTAAAACTTTTAATACCCAATCTGACCCAGTCATTAAAGACCGTATCTTGCAAAGAAAGTTGAAAAAGACTATTAGATATAATAGGGCTAGAAAGAGAAAATCTCTGAAATCCAAAGATCTTTTATTAAGCTGTCATCATAATCATGACCCAACTTAACAGAGCCTATTTCTGGTTTGGTACCTCTCACAATGTTCCAAATAGTAATCCCTGATGCACCATACAAATTCTTCTTCCACGGTCCCTTGGTTCATTTAATCAATACATTGATTAAAATCTCCGCAGACATTTAAGGTTCCTTTCAAAGACTCCAATCAATGTTTCAGATTTTAAAACAAATGTTTTCCTCTTTGTTTCTTTTACCTCTATTCTTTCATAAAATTCATAATTCCCAATCCTTTTTCAGCCTTCTTTCAAAGATTCTAATGCAATTCATTTAACTTGTTTTCTTCCACATTATTGTTTAGACTCCATGGTCACAAGGATGATTCTTCATTATTATTAGAGTGCACTTTTTCGCAGCATTGACTGGGAGTTCAGCTCTCCTGAAGACATTGCTGGATGATTGCCACATCAACGTATTCCACCTTGGCTGCTGTCATGAAACAGATGAGAGAATAACAGTTGTCGACTGTACTCAGATCTCAGCTCTGGAAGTGAATTTTGGAAATGAATTACGATGTGCAGTTGCACTGTAATATGCATTAAGCACCAATTACCGAGGACAAATTACTCCTTTCCAGTCCTAAAAGATAAGCCCAGAAAATCCTTCTGAGAAGCTGTGACAAGGTAAATTGCTTTGTGCTCAGAGCACTGGTCCAATGTTGTTTTAAAATGGACTGATTTTTATGTTGAGAGAGAAGGACTAAAGAAGATTTTCAGTTTATTAATGGAATCCTTGTTTACGTTAATATTACACATTCTAACTATTTCTCAAGGATACAGTTCAAAAGAAGGCAGAAAAAAAAGTGTGTTGTTTCCTTGTCAACAAGCCTAAGATGTAAAACAAGTTAGTTTTTTCCAACAATCCTTAATTTGGCATTTTGGAACCACTGACCCACATGGTCTCAAGTACAAATATTTTATTGGACTGAGATTCCAGATGGAAAAACAAAATAAAATAGCTTGTGTTCCACAGCAGAAACTCTTCAGTTTTCTCAGGGGAGAAGTATTTCTTGTGTGCACAGAATGGTGTGATCAAAGTTGTTCAAGTTAAACAGGAAAGTCTGCAACACTGTGATCGCAGTGCAATGCATAAAAGCGCTGGAGAAGCTCAGCAGGTCACATACCATCTAGGGCAGTGGTTCTCAACCTTTTTCTTTCCACTCACATCCCACTTTAAGTATCCCCTATGCCATTGGTGCTCGGTGATTAGTAAGGGATTGCTGAAGGTGGGATGTGGGTGGAAAGAAAGAGTTTGAAAAACCACTGTTTTAATTGTATTTAATTGACTTGTTATGTGCATGGTTTCATAACTCCAAAGGAAATGGGCCGATGACAATTTTTCGCAAGCAAAATATTTCAGTCACAATTGGGTCTAGAGCAGTGATTCTCAACCTTCCCTTCCCACTCACATCCCACCTTCAGCAACCCCTTACTAATCACAGAGCACGGATGGCATAGGGAAGACTTTAAGTGGGATGTGAATGGAAAAAAAAAGGTTGAGAAGCACTGATCAATAGGAAGCAAAGGGTGTGAGCCCTTCACCACACTTCCATTAGCCTTTCAACAAGATGATCTCTTTTGTGTCCTTTTAAATAATTGAGTCAGATGAAATTGCCATTTCAATTGATACCCTCAACAAACCAGAAATACCCAAAAATCGATTCAACTCAAAGTTTATATGTTGAATAACAAAATTCTAGAATTTTTATTTGGTGTTCATTATGTGGATCAAAATTTCCCTTTTAAGGCGATGGATGTTGAACTAAAAATAATACGGTTAGAATATTAATGGATACATATGAATATAATAGAAGAAAGGTCTTTACCCAGTGGAATACTATTATTACTTTGACAGTCAAGCAATGCATCTGAATTAGAGAAAGGGTTTTATATCCACATATATGTTGCAAAAAAAAAACTCGTGATGAAAAAAAAACCCTTGTTTTGTCAGTATGCACTGATAGGTCTTCTCACTATTCAAACCAGGTTGCCATAGTAATTGTGGAAACTTTTAACAGTTTTGACAAAAGGTGTTTGGAGGTCATTGCCAAGACGCAAGTGTAGTTTTATGCTTTGGAAATAACCCGTAAACATTTGATGCGTGCGTGCTGGTATCACAAACTAGCTCTAGGCTACATCTAATTTAATTGAATGAAACTCACCTTGCACTAAAGACAAGAAAAGATCAATCTTATCTCCATATCAAATGAATCTTCAATAAAGAAACAGGGTATTCCCAAATATTTCACAAATATCTCCTGGTCTAAATCAAAATTACATCATCAAATAATTTGAATCAACCAAGTTGAACACCTTAGACTTTAAATGTTTAAAACAATCAAATGATCAGATAATTTGCATTAAATAATTCTTAAATAAGAGCAAAAGAGATCATCTGTGCCATTTCAAAGACATGTTCCTTTCAGCAATTTCAGTCATAATCTCGACGGCGCATTTACTGGGCTAAAGCTCTGTGAGGTATCCTGTAGCAAGATTGACTTATTAGTATTTTGCTGATAACTTTTTCTTAAACCTTTCATCTTCCCAATGCCTGAAATGTGTGTGAATACATAGAAAGGATGAAAAACCTTTTGTGGGTTTCTTTCTCCATAATGGTCTGTATCCTGAATATTGCCCACAATGCCATGTTGCAGCCTGGTTAGTGTAGCACAGTGGTTCCCAGACTTTTTCTTCATCGGTGCACTGTGATTGGTAAGGGATTGCTTAAAGTGGTATGTAAGTGGGAAGGGAAGGTTGCAAATCATTGCTCTAGACCCAATTGTTACTGAAATATTTTCTTGAGAAAAGTTGTCATTTGCCCATTCCCTTTGGAGTTATGAAGTCGTACACATGACGAGTCAATGAGGTACGATTAAAAAAGTGCTTTTCCAACTTTTTCTTTCCACTCACATACCACCTTAAGCAATCACAGAGCACCTACGGCATAGGGGTTACATGCAATATTCTGATGTCTTCCTCAAAAAGCAACATACTAAGTTGCCATCAACAGTGTCAGTTATTCAACTGGTGCATTTAGCACAACGCCTTTACAGTGCCAGCAATCGGGGCCTGGGTTCGAATCCCACCTTGCCTGAGGGAGTTTATACGTTCTCCCTGTGCCTGTGTGGGTTTTCCCTGGGGGCTCTGGATTCGAAACGTACCGGGGCTGTAGGTTGAGCGGCATGGACCCGTGAGCCGAAATGGCCTGTTACAGTGCTGTGTGTCTAAATTAAAAAAAAATACTTGTACAAGGGTAGCAGAACATTACCAGAGTTGGTCGTCAGCCAGCTGCCACACCTTCCAATTTGTATCTTGGTCATAAATTGGAGACCGGTTGATTAATGTTTCCAGATATAACCTGTTCAGGTATTGGGCCGACTTGGACTTAAACAAATCGCCTCACTTCATTCAGTGCATTCAGGCAGGCAGCTGTTTTCCAATTTTCCCTGATAATGTTAATTTAAGTCTCAGATCATCATGTAGTGAGGCAAGGGCTTTCTTGAGGTCACCACAGACCTTATAACAACATGCGAAGGAAAATCAATGTGCACTTCACGAGCAAGAGGAGAGAACTTCAGTTCTGCACGTTGGAAGAACCTCAGTAGATTATGCAGCATCTGTGGGAATTAAAGGCCACCGAACGTTTCGTGCTTTCATCAAGGTTTGAGAGAAAAGCAGGCAGGTGCCTGAAATAAAAAAGGTGGGTTTAGGAAAAGAGAGGAGGGGGAAGAGACACGCCATCTATTGCTTCAGGACCTCAAAGTGCAGTTATCTATTCTGTCCTAAAATTGAAAACATGCAAGTGATAGGGGGGATGGGTTGGCAAGAGTCCTATTAGAGGTGCATTCTGCATCCCAATTGACATGTTGGGGCCACCTATCGCCTAATCTAGAACTAAATATTCCAATGAGCAAAACAGGTACATGTCTGCTCAAACAATAGAACCCCACAACTCTGAAACAGGTTTTTTGGCCTGTCTTGTCTATGCTGAACTATTTTTCTGTCTGTGGTGAAATTACTATTGTACATATTTGCCATATTTACATATGACCTTTCCTGGTTGAGCCTGCTCTCACCAGCCAGCTCGTGACTCCTCGCTCTTTCTTCCCCATAAAGGCTGTCATGCCACAAGCCTGCCCCCAGTTCGAGTCCAGGTCAGGGCGAGTGACCAACACAGAGGATGCTGTCCATCTCTTGCGAATAAAACCTCTCCGTTTCGGCAACTTCAGTCTTTGTGTGATTGATCGTGCATCTCTGACTAACTCCAATGACTTTCACCTGGGCCATATCCCTCACATCCATGTACCTATTGAAATGTTCCTTAAATGTCAAAATCAAGCTTTCACCATTCTGTGTGAAGAAGTTCCCTTTAAACATTTTACCTTCCACCATTAACCTGTTCTTGTCTCACCTAACCTCAGCAGCAATGCCTGCTCGCATTTATTCTGTCTACACCCTCATAATTTTGTAAACCTCTATCAAATCTCCTCTTTCTTCTATGCTTCAGGGAATACCTTTACCAGTTAACTTTCTCTGTAACTCAGTTCTTGAAGTCCGGGTAACATCCTCTCTGCACTCTTTCTATCTTATTGATATCTATTCTACAATGCAATTATCTTATGCTCCTGGTGCCATGGGAAAAGTCTGCATTTGAGTTCAACATCCCAGTGAAAATTCTTCCACTTTGCCAAATCTATGAAAACTGCCAAAGTTGTTTGTGTGTTAGAAATGTAAAATTGTCTTGCAACATATGAGGTTAAAAAAAAAAGCAAGGGGAGGGGGGAAGAGAGGATACGAGGGAGGAAGGGGTTATAATTCTGAAACAGATTCAGAATCAGAACCTTGTGGTCATGAACATGTGTCATGAAATTTGATGCTTTGCGGTAGCAATATTGGGGATTACAGGTGAAAAATTGCTACAAATCACAATCCTGTAAATACAATATTAAAAAATAAAAAAAATTAGTGCAAAAAAAAGAGAGAAAAGTGAGGTAGTGTTTATAGCAGTGGATCTCTACTTTTTTTCTTTCCACTCACAGACCACTTTAAATATTACCTACGCCATCGGTGCTCTGTGATTAGTAAGGGATTGCTTAAGGTGGGAAGTGAGTGGGAAGGGAAGGTTGAGAATCCCTGCTCTAGACCCAATTGTGACTGAAATATTTTGCTTGAGAAAAATTGTCATTGGCCCATTTTCTTTGGAGTTATGAAACCGGGCACATAACGAGTCAATTAGTGACGATTAAAACAGTGGTTTTCAAGCTTGTTCTTTCCACCCACATCCCACCTTAAGCAATCCCTTACTAATCACAGAGCATCGATGGCATAGGGAACACTTAAAGTGGTATGTGAGTGGAAAGAAAATAGCTGAGAACCACTGGTTTATTGGTTCACTGTCCATTCAGAAATCTGATGGTGGAGGGGAAGATGTTGCTTTTATACCATTGAGTGTGTGTCTTCAGGCTCCTGTACCTCCTTCCTGATAGTAGAAGTGGTGAGGGTCCTTGATGATAGAGGCTGTTTCTTGAGGCATTGCCTCTTAAATATGTCTTTAATGGAATGAAGACTAAGTTTACAACCCTTTTTTGCTTTTATCTGTCCTATGCATTGGCTCCTCCATACCAGACAGTGATGCAACCAGTTAAAATGCTCTTCATGGTACACCTGTAGAAATTTGCAAGAGTCTTCAGTGGCTTACCAAATCTCCTCAAACTTCTAACAGAGTATAGCCACTGGAGAACCTTCTTCATTATTGCCTTGACATGATGGCCTCAGGATAGATCTTCAGAGATGTTGACATCCAGGAATTTGAAATTCTATCACTGGCACTGTAACAGCATTGTGCTAACCGTTACACCAACCTTGCCACCCTTTATAGGATTGTACAGGAATAGCAATGACAAGCGGATAAGCATGAGGACTATATATTTGTAAGATAATGCTTGAAATTAACTGGAAATGTATGAAGGACAGAAATGAGATGCACATGAAGTTAAAATGGATGAAATAAGCCAAAAAAATCTTATTCTGGGTGTGGCACATCAATGGGAGAAAACTGATTATGAGAGGAACTATGAAATTTGCCAAAACTCAAAATAAGCGTAAATAATTTCTGTCGGGTTTGAAAATACAGTTATTTTAAAAATAAGACAATGAATCAATGAGAATAAAAGAACAGACGTATCAAACCCCCTTCCACCTTTTTCTGACATGATCAAGGATATTTTAAAGTGCGCTCAAAATGATTGTCCTCTGGCTTCAACCACCCACATCTAGTGAACAAAGCTTCATACTCATGACAGTAAACTTGGCAGCTACAAAAGTGGCATCAGGCATTCTAACAAGGTTTCAGACTCCAGTTTATCATGAAGCTTCAACTTGTTTTGAACAAGTTGCAGCTGATGGGATTAACATCGAACTGTGTCTTGGAATGGACAGTAAGCCTATATTAAGATAACTGTACAATTTGGCATGGGTTGAAACATTTAAAGGTACAACAATATATTGCTTTCTCTCTCTATCTATCTTAATCCCTCCTCTCCTCTCTCCTTCTCCCTCTCTCTATCTCTTTTGCCCCTCTCTCTCCCCCTCTCTTCACTCTCTTTCTTCCTCCCTCCTTTATCTCTCTCTCTCTTTATTTCCATCCCTCCTCCTCTCTCATCTCTCTCCTCTTCCTCCCTCTTCCTCTCTCTATCTCTTTCCCTCCCTCTCTCTTCCTTCTCTCTTACTTTATCTCTCCTTTCTCTCCCCCTCCCTCTCTCTCTCCATTTCCATCCCTCCTCTCTCTCTCTCCTTCCTTCTCTCTCTCCTCTCTCTCTTTCATTTCACCAGTTTAACTTGCATGTTATCTTGCAGTTCCATTTCCCCTGCCATTGTAGATAGTGAGGGTAGGCTGAGTGAGAAGTCAGAGGAAATGGGGGAAATTTTGAATGATTTCTTTGCCTCGGTATTCACTAGGGAAAAAAATATTGAACCAGTGAGGTAAAGAAAAATAGTGGGGAGGTAATGAAGCATATAAGGATAACCGAGGAGGTAGTGATGGCTGTGTTGAAAAAGATAAAGGTGGATAAATCTCCGGGACCGGACAAAATATTCCCAAGGACACTCAGGGAGGTGAGTGGACAGATAGTGGGGCCATTAACAGAGATATTTTGGATGTCACTGGCCTGGGAATTAGTGCCCGTGAGTCTGACGTCTGTGGTGGGCAAGTTGATGGAAAGTGTTCTGAGGGATGGTATTTACAATTATTTGGAGGTACAGGGATTGCTAAGGAGTAATCAGCATGGTTTTGTCAGGAGTAGATCATGCTTGACAAAGCTGATTGAGTTTTTCGAGGGGGTTACAAAAAAGGTTGATGAAGGGAAAGCTGTGGATGTTGTCTATTTAGACTTAGTAAAGCTTTTGACAAAGTTCCCCACAGGAGGTTAGGAAAAAAGGCAGATGCATGAGGTATAAATGAGGAGGTAGTGAAATGGATTCAGCAATGTTTGGATGGGAGGTGTCAGAGAGTAGTGGTAGAAAATTGTTTGTCCAGTTGGAGGCCAGTGACTAGTGGAGTTCCTCAGGGATCGGTCCTCGGTCCACTATTGTTTGTTATATATATTAACGATCTGGAAGTAGGGGTGGAGAATTGGATAAGCAAGTTTGCGGATGATACAAAGATTGATGGTGTTGTGGACAGTGAGGAAGATTACCGTAGATTAAAAGGTGATTTAGGAAGGCTGGAGGTGTGGGGCTGAGAAATGGCTGATTGAATTTAATACAGATAAGTGTGAGGTGTTACATTTTGGAAAGGCAAATCTAAATAGGTCATATCCATTAAATGGTAGGCTATTGAGATGTGCAGAGCAACAAAGGGATTTAGGAGTTGTGGTAAATAGTATCCTCAAGGCTGATACTCAGGTAGATGGTGTGGTGAAGAAAGCATTTGGAATGTTGGCCTTCATAAATCGGAGTATTGAATTCAAGAGTAGGGAGGTTATGATGAAATTGTACAAGGCATTGGTGAGGCCAAATTTGGAGTAATGTGTACAGTTTTGGTCACCAAATTATAGAAAACATATAAACAAAATAGAGAGAGTGCAGAGACAGGATTTCAAGGTTTGAGTTACAGGGAAAGGTTGTGCAGACTGGGGCTTTTTTCTCTGGAGCATAGAAGATTGAGAGGGGACTTGATAGAGGTGTTTAAGATTTTAAAAGGGACAAACAGAGTAAACGTGGATAGGCTTTTCCAATTAAGAGTGGAGGAAATTCAAACTAGAGTGCATGGTTTAAGATTGAAGGGGGAAAATTATAAGGGGAACATGAGGGGAAATTTCTTTACGCAAAGGGTGGTGGGGATGTGGAATGAGCTTCTGACAGACATGGTCGAGGCGGGATCATTGGTTACATTTAAGGAAAGACTAGATAGTTACATGGATAGGAGAGGACTGGAGGGGTATGGACCAGGTGCTGGTCAGTGGGACTAGGAGGGTGGGGATTTGTTACCGCATGGACTAGTAGGGCCGAACTGGCCTGTTCTGGGCTGTAAGTGGTTATATGGTTATATATGGTTATATGTGACCCCTTTCCTCTGTTGTTCAGATGCAGTGAACATTTTATAATATCCTGTAAGTCTGCCTTATCAATACAGATTAGGTAATAGAATTTATGCTGATGTTTAGCTTGATAAGAGTGCTGGAACAGGCAGCAGAACACCTTAATGAACAGCAGGATGAGTGGTCAACTCATCAGTGACAATAAAACAAAATGCAAATACTGGAGATGTTAACTCCAGTGACTGAGATGTTAACCCTCTTCCTCCCCTGTATGTTTTGAATGGTGTGAGGAAACTAGAGCCCCCAGGGCCAACCCATGCAGACACGGGGAGAATGTACAAACACCTTACAGACAGCGTGGGATTTGAACCCTGGCCATGATTGCTGGCGCTGTAATAGCTTTGCACTGACATTTACACCAACCGTGCCTCCTGACAGAGAAGCAGGCCATTCAGCTTTTGGTACCTGCTGCTTCATTCAATAAGGTTGTTGCTGGTGTTTTACTTGAGTGCAACTTTTCTGCAGATACATACCATGGTTAGCAAAACAGTTACTGCATGCCTTTACAGCACCAGCGAACTGGACCGGGATTTGAATTCCTCGCCATTTGTATTTTCTCCTCATGTTTGCGTGGGTTTCTCTGGGGGGGAACTTTAGTTTCCTCCCATCATTTCAGACATGCTGGGGGTCTAAATTGGGCCTGTTACTGTGCTCTATGGTTAAATTTAAAATTATACGTCAATTGATTTCTGAAATATCCAAGTCTATTGGTCTTTGATTGAACGTATTCAGCATTTGGGCTGAAAAATCCAAAAGATCATAACTCTCTGGGTGAAGGATTTTCTTCTTTTGTAGGTCCTGAGTGGTCCTACATTTACCATCAGTCTGTGCCTCCTGGGAAACATCAATTCTGTACCTATCCCCTCAAGATCTCTCAAAATTCAATGCGACCAGCCCTCATACTCCGTTCCAAACAGAAGAGTGAAGGCTAGGGTTAGATGGAGGGGTAATTAGATGTCAAAGTGGGTGTTGATCGGAGTGGGCAAAGGGAAGGGATTAAAAAGAGTGGTGGGAGATTGTCCTGGCAATTAGGGTTAGGTTAATCATTCCTTTTGTGTTCACTGGTTTCCCCTCTCAGGGGTTCTGTGTCACTCTAAATTGCCACTTTGGGTTGGCCCATGTTTTCATTACACTGTGTCTGTTTCTAGCTCCTGTTGGGCCTTACTTCTTCTCCTCTGATGGATCTTCGTGCAGCCTAGTGTTTGGCTGGATCTGCTGTGGGGTTTTGGGGATGCGTGGGGTTCCAGTTGGGGTTCCTGGGGAGTTCAGATTTGGGTTAGTTGGAGGTTAGGTTTAGGTTGAGGTAGGTTTTGGGAGTTTGGGGAGTTAGGGTTCAGGGTGTCATGGTTGAATTTAGGCTTAGTTGGGGAATTCAAGTTGGGCTGCAGGTTAATGTTAGGGTTAGGGCATTGGCTGTAGGGATGACAATGGCTGGGGTGAGGGTGAGGGAGAGGTCAGGCAGGCGAGAAAGTTCCTTTAAATCCAACCTATCTAGAAGGTAACATAAACTTCAAACGACCTCGTAGGGAAGTAGGCAAAATCAGATCGTTTCAATAGCAAAGGCTGCTTCAGCACAAGACCCACCAAAATGTGAGGTCGCTACTTTGGAGAAAATGGTGAAGGCAGATCTCTTTGGAAGAATAGAACAATATGAATGAAGAGAGAGAAGAGAAAAAAAGGTCAATTATCTCTTGCTGCATGTATTCTGCATTTCAGTCTTCTGTTCATTACTGTGTTCCACATCTCACAGATCCAGCACTGTCTTTGTTCTCCTATGCCTCCATCCAGTTCCCATTTTCATTTATTTCCTGCTGTTCAACTGTGAATAACAAGCCTTTGAAATCCTCTACCTCCTTCAGCCAGCACCAACCACACTTATGAGATCTGGATTCTCTCATTGTTCACACTGCTACAAACACTCCCTTTCTTTCACCCATCCCTTCCCCTTCCCTGAAAAGTGACCCAGACTTTTTCTCTGATCTAATAAATAGTTAGGGACTTGAAACAGTAACAGTTTCTTTTTTTTCCACAGATTCCTCCTGTCCTTATGAGTGCTAACATCATTTCCTGCTTTAACTTCAGATTGTGGATTTCTGCACTTCTTAATTTTTTTATTAATATTAAGTTCATTTTCCACTGCATTGATCTTTAATCATGTTTTTCTTACATTTTTTTTCGACAAGAGAAGCCTTAATCATTCCCAAAACCGGGCCAGGTCTCATACTTTTGCTCTGAACGGTAAATCTTCAGTTGAATTTACATTGTGCAGTCTGAACATGTTCAATGTTGTTCACTTTCGAGGATGTATCAGCATTGTTCAGCCAACTGTGTCTGTGCAATTTATTTTCAGCTTCTTTAACTTTTTGCTTAGTAGCTTTTATCAAATAATCTCGAAAAATGGGGATAAATTTCAAAAGGTAAAATTTTCATTGCCTGTATGTTAATGAGGTTTCGACAATGTGTGGCTGTATGATAGAGTGAATGCAAAATGAGAGTATGCTAAGTACGGGCCCACTGCAATTACTTTTTCAACTTTGTGAAGTGTTATAGGCCAGGTTTTGCTGAAGGAAGTACTGTGATTCATGCTCAAAGCAGCCAGCAGCTTGCAACGATGATGCAATAGCCCACCAATTTTGAATTGGAGCCCCTCTACACTCCACTTTGTAAAATCCGCATGCCAACTTTCACCTCCATGTAATTTTCTTGAAGTTTCTGGTTTTCAATGCTAATTGCCTATTAAGTTCACCATAGAAAAAGCTGTGTAGTGATTAAGAGGGTGATTATCTTTTTAACATGATAACAGTTAATCACTGCCTCTGTTGTTTGGAGAATGAATTATTATAATTGGGGAGTTTTATTCCTTCAGGTTGTGAAATCTTTCAAGAGTCCACTTCAAAGAAAATCGTGTTTAAAATTGTTGCCTGGAAATTGAACCACGCAAAAACATTTCTGGATGGCACACAAATGTACTACTGCATGATCAGAAAATGTGCCTGATTTAAGGAGTTTTGCTTGTGGACTTTATTGATTCTCTCTGTGTGGCACAGTCAGTGTTTTTTTTTACCCAGCTGCTGCGTTCCAGGAAATTATTCCCAAATTTCCAGAATGCAGTCTACGTAAAAAAGATCAAAACGGAAATGAGGGACTCATTCCCGTTCTGAAATTTGACCTACTAGACACCCCCCCCACAGTAAATTTAAGTTAATTATAGGCATTCTGTAAACAACGAGCTAATGAATGCCTCTTTACTGACCGCACTTCTGGTATCCTGTCTAAACTCGCGTCAGGAAACGGAGATTTCGAGTTTTGGTCGCTTGTGTGCAAATGGCCACTCTGGAAAGTAGGAAGACATTTTTGAATGGAAAAAAATGTGTAAATTCTATGTGAAAAAAAACCTACGTGTTTGCATTCATGTCTGTTTGCAGCTCTTTGCTTATTTACGCTGCTTACAGTTTATTTTTTGCATTAGCAACAGGTGGTAATTCTGCTGCGCCCGCAAGAAGGATGTCATGTATGTATTCTAACAATAAATCTGAAATCTGAGTATGTAATGATCCAACGCATCTGTATGTGAGGCAAAGGTGTGTGGGAGGTGGAGGTGAGGGCTGCTGGGCATGCATGCATTTAATATCACTTGAACAAAATTCTTCTCTGCTTAAAAACAGAAAATATGAGGAGAAATCTAATTAGCCCTTTGAGCCTACTCTACTATGCAATATGATCATGGCTGGCCATACATCGTCATTACCCTTTCCTTTCTCTCTGTACCCATTTAGCCAATAGGGATTCCTCTTCAATGCATCTAACAAACTGATAACTCTCTGTAACAGTGAGTTGCACAAGTTAACAGCTTGCAGAGAAAAGGAGGGTGTTCTCTGCAATTTAAAACATTGTTTTGTTCACATTTTTTTCCATTTTGGATGGAAGGTCATTGACCTGAAACATTGGCTCTGTTCCTCTCTCCACAGATGCTGCCTGATCTCTTGAGAATGCCCAGGAATTTCTGTTTCTATTAACCATAACTGTTAATCTAAGGAAAGCATGTTTAAGGTTTAATTTTGAAATATTATTTGTCCCAAAAATGAATACAAAGAATTCAGGAAGCATTCTGAGCAGATTGTTGGTACCCAGTGGCTACAGAGTTAAAATTCCTGTCCTATAGGACAGACATTCCTGTGTTTCCCAATTGTTTGATTAAAACTAATGGAATCAAGCACAAATTAACAATAGCTAAAAATGCATCCTGGCCAGTTAAATGCACTGCATTTCTCAGACTCATTAACATTTGTAATGGACCCTGGACAATATTATTTTAGGACCAGGGACAGGACTGAATCTACAGGGGAAAGAAAGGACCGTCTGCTGCTGTGAACCACTGAAGTAGCATTGGGAAAACACTCAGCTGCGTGGGGAGCGCTGAGACGGTGCAGGGTCTGCTGACAGCTGTCAAAAATGCAAGAGCTACGCGCTGGAGGCGCTGGGTTCGTGGAGTGAGTGCCCGCTGCTGTCAACCTCTCTCCGCCAATAGAGGGAGTTGAAGGCATGCGCTGGGGCCGTTGGAGAGCCCAGAGCACTGAGGTTTTGAACGGGTTTGTCAGTTGGTTGGTTGGTTGGAGGGAAGTCAGTCAGACTGTCTCCTTTCTCCCACTGAAACGAGACTGAGCTACTTTGTCCATGGGTGCCAGCACTGCTACCCTGACAGCAGTTTGCTCCACTTCGACACCCAGAGTGTGTGTATGAGACTGACCTGGGCTTCCCCAGTACAAGAGGAGGACTTTGTGTGACAGGGATCACTTGTCAACTCAAGACAGGTGATTAGAGGGGAAGATTTGCATGACAGAAGGTCACTTGTTAACCCTAAAGTGGGCCTCGGAGGCATGAATCTCGTGTCTAGGAGGTCACTGCGTGAAAATTCCCATGTGAAGAAATTAAAGCCGGTCGTTGCCACATTCGAAACCTAGAAAACTTGCAAGTCTACAGTGATCATGACCGTCTGTCTCCACGCCCAACGACCAATGTGTAACCAAACTAAGAATCCCAAGCTTGGAGACTAGAGCTGTTCCTTATTGACTGACGGACTTGACGTGACTGAATTGAGGTTTGGTTTTGGGAGTTTTATTTTGGGGCATTTTGAGCTTGGACTGTAACGGTCTAGGCTTTTTCCCCCCACGTACACCTTGTAAATATCCATTGTTAATGTAGTGATGCCAATATTGAGCTAATTCTATTATTGTTAATTTGTTAATACATTTTCTTTGTGTGTATCTCTCTCTCTCTATTGCTCTGTTAAGGCGTAACACATACCCCACTCTCATTCTCTTCTGTCAAGCTCCAGAAGAATCTCATAAACTCAATGAAGGCATTAACTCTCTTTTTTTCCCTTTCCAGATTCAATTTAAAAAAAATCAAATAATAGAATAGAATTAAAAGAATATCTACTCTGTCTGTTCTATGACTTCAAAGGAAGGAGACTGATGAATAAATCAGGAATATTATCCTGATTTGAGATTTGGTGCAGCAAAAGGGGTTAAAACTATCAAATGTGTCCATGCACACTTTCCCTGGGTATTCTACATTACTTCACCTTAGCCCCATGGAAGAAATAGGTTGATTATGATAAACATATCCTGGTCAATCAAATGGGCCAACATTTCAAATGAGCTTTATATTTAAAAGCATATCCACTCTGCAAGAAATTTGACTGTGAGCACAAAATGAGAACACAGAGGCAGCTGACAGTCCTGAGAGAAATAGTGCCCTAAAGAGTGGTATAATCTCCGGCCCTTATGACAGGATCTCACAACCAGGCACGTCTTCTCCTCTCCACCTTCCATGGGGTCCGCTCATTCCATGACTCCTTCGTGCACACATCCCTTATTACTGATTGCTCCCCCCTACCACGTCCGTGGCTGCAGGAAGTGTCAGATTTGCACCCACATCTCCTCCTTCATGACAGTCCAGGGCCCTGAACGGGCCTTTCGCGTAAAGCAACACTTCACTTGTGTATCCGCAGGACTGGTTTACTGCACCCAGTGCTCCCTTTGCGTCAGCGGGCAGCCAGCATCTGAACATCTGGCAGTACTTCCAGTAAGTGATGCATCGTTGTGGGGGTGGGGTGGGATCCCCCTTAAATCACCGGGTTGGCAATTTAATGGGTCGATCCCCCTGCAATTTGAAAGTTGCTTCCAGCACTTTTACCCCAGTAATGACACCCAGGTGCCAGGAGGGCCACCCAGGGGCTGCAGTTTGAAAGGGGCTAATAACTCTATAGAAATTCTCTTTTTTCCATTATTGGGGGCACCGGGCAATGTTCATGGTGTCTTTTGTCTGCCTTATGGCAGCTGAAGCATATCATGCAAATTACACTTTTAATACTTGTGAAGATGAAAGATCTTTTGAACTTTTGATTCTCAACAGATTCCTGAACAGTCAGTCTACAAGACTCAAAATTTTAATGTGTGATCACTTAGCAAGTTGTCTTGCAAATAAACCCACACATTTTCAATAAGTGATTCCCTCATGACAATATTGCAGGATTATTCACAAAGTTTGCATTCATTTACAATGTTGTTATCACCTTTTCACAATAAGAAAAATTCCAAGTATTTTCTGTCATCATGAAATGACTAAACACTGTTGATGTGGAATTCAGATAACATTAATTTTGATGGAAACTCCATCTTTCCAAGTGAAAATTCAGATTCTACCATTATTTTTATTTGCCAATCAATGAAACATCTTGTTAAACATTTGTCATTGGTCATGTTTATTTTGCAAAAACTTAACTTGGTGTGAGTCTACAATATCCCCTTTGAGTAACATGCATGTAGCTGTAATTTTCCTGACATAGGTGGCTCAACACAAGACAAATACTGCATGAAGAACTTCAAACAGACACTTAGGCCCCACTAAAAAATATCAAACCACCGTCTCTCGCACCATCACTGATCTTATCTCCCTTCCACTGCCTCCAACCTTTCTGTTTCCCAGCCTCACACTGCCCGGTTCTATCTCCTCCCCAAGATTCACCAACTATCCCGGTAGATCCATTGTTTCCACTTTTATCCGCTTACTTCAACTCCACTTTATCCCACCTGGTCCATTCCCTCCCCACCTACATCCACCTACCTTCCATTACTTCTATAACTTCCAGTTCCCTGAACTCAGCTGCCTCATCTTTACCATAGACATCCAATTGCTATACACCTCCATTCTCCAAACCGAAGCCCTTTGCTTTCTTCCTCGACCACAGACACAACCAGTCCCCTCCACCACCACACTCCTCCGGCTGGCAGAACTCACCCTTAATAACATACCTTTAACTCATTCCACATTCTCCAAGTCAAAGGGGTAGTAAACACATGGGCCCCAGCATACCATGTCATGAGCCTCTAAAACTCTTCTTCCACTTTATTGATGATGACATCGGTGCTGAGTTTATCAACTTTATGCACTTTGCAGTCAACTTCCACCGTGACCTCAAATTCACTTGGTACATCTTTGGCAACCCTTTCTCAATCTCCTGATCTTCATCTCAGGAGAAAAATCTCTCAGACATTTTCTACAAACCCACTAACTCTCACAGCTACCTCAACTACACTTCTTTATGCCCTGTTCCATTGTTCTCTCACAATTTCTGTCTCCATCACATCTGCTCCCAGGACAAGGTCTTCCATATGAGATCATCCGAGATGTCCTGCTTCTTAAAAAAAAATGACTACCATCAACTCAGCGCTCGTCCACATATCCTCCATTACCATTTCCATAACATTCTACGTGATCCCACCACCAGGCAAATCTTCCCCTCTGCTCCCCTCTCTGCCTTCCACAGGGACCGCTCCCTCTGTGCCTTCCTTGTCCCATTGTCCCTTCCCACCATTCGCCCCTTGGTACCAATCCCTGTGCCCACAAGAAATGCAACCATTGTGCCCTCATCTCCTCCTGCACCACCAGAAACAGTCCTTCCGCGTGAATCCACATTTCACTTGTGAGTCTACAGGGGTCATCCAATGCATCCGATGCCCCCGTTGTGGCATTGGAGGGACTCGACACTTGTTGAGATTGCTTTGTTGAGCACTTTCCCAGTGTCAACCCATTTCAATTCTCTGCCCCTTTAATTCCTTTAATTCCATGGTTTCACATCCTGCCAGACTGAAACCACCTGCAATTTGGAGGTACACACCTCATATTCTCTCTGGACACTCTTTAACCCAATGGCATTAACACTGACTGCTCCAGTTTCCATCTGTTGGTCCCCCTCACCCCTTCTCTATCTCTATTTCTCCTTTGGATAGCACTATGTCTTTCATTGTATTTTCTGGTTTCCTTGTCCTTTCATAGAGCCAACCCTCCTCCCCTGATTCCATTTCACCTTTCCTCTCCTCCTATCCTTTTACCTGTTGGCCTGTGCTACTACAGGGACATGTAAGGGACATGAAGCCTGTATTCATCTTGTATTGCAGATGTATTTTTCTTGGCAATAGTAAAATGGTATTGTTATTATTTGAGCCCATGAACAAAATTTTCCTGCCCATCATTTTGAATAGTCTTTATGAACATCAATATTACCAAATATAGCCAAGTGTACAAAAGAAAGAATAATCAGTGAAAAAGTGTTGTATTTTCATATGCAGCTGAATGAAAAGAAAGACCAGGGCTAAGAATGAACCAATACATTTTTCAAACCAACATTAGAAGACATTTTTTAACTGATATGATTGCATAAGCTAATAGATACTTGGGAATTATAATGAGACAATAATCAAGGAGTTCAAATGGCATTATAAACTGCATCAGTAGAACTTGAGACTTTTATTACTACCATCTGAGTCACAAAATAAAATTACTGCCTTGATGTCACTCAGAGATATCTATCATCCTTTAATATGCCACTAATTTTGCAGGATGGTTTTACAGGAAAGCAATTTTATACTTAAGTGCAGCAGTTTTGAATCGACTTTGACAAATAGGCAAATTATCAGTTTTTTGCTAAACAGTCCATGTAAAGTAGGAGGGTTGCAATATTTGAAATTAGTTGCCTTTCTGATCTACAGAACATTAGATGGGGAATGTTCAACATTCCTCAGGTGTATCTGTTGGTTGTGGAATAAGAGAATGTTGTTGATAATTCGCAGACCCAGGCAGCATTGAAGAGTAAACAGAATCAAAATTTCACATCCATGCTCTTTCATTACTGCACAGTTTTTGATACAGTTCCCATCAAAAATTGTTGACCCAAAACAAATATTTCTTTCTCCATTTTGATCCAACCTGCTGAGGATTCAAACATTTTATCCCAATGTTTCAGATTTAGAGAGGCAAGTAAACAAAAGCTTATTTGTATTTCAGAGAGGAATCTATTGGATCTTTCAATGGTGCCAATGAGGCATTTTCTGCAGGTGATTACTTTGGACATTCAGTGAACAGCAGAATAACTTTGCTTACAGGGAGTTGCACTGTGAAATTGGTGCATTCCCATGTCAATTTATGGGTCTCAAAGTTAGATACGATAGATTGGATTTTCTCCTTCAAATATGTATTCACTCAAGACTAAGGCTATTGCCCAATTCCAGTTTGTTTGGTCCATTTCATGATGGATGGTCTCACATGGCTTGGATTTGGTATTGACTGCTATTTAATTGCAAATACTGACCATTGAACTTTAAACATTGGTTTGGATGGATACTTATTTTAAAGTGATTGATTTTGCCATTTGAATAGCATGAATATTTAATACTTGGCATTAATATCAGTATTGCAATGATTGTCAATGGACCAAAGCAGCCAATAATACACCAGCTTCTAATTTCAGTCAGCAAATTTTGTTTTCAAGGCTGTGCTTAAAATGTAACTGGATTTTAAGCCACTGGATCGGTCGTGGGTGTCAGTTCAGACACTGATGACTAGGCTTCTCTCTCTACAAATGCTCACTAAAGTTTAAGGTAGTGTATTGTAGGATTGTGATACAACTTGCACAAATTTATTGTGGAATATTTATCCTCAATTAAATTGCAAACTGTGTCAATTATGCATTCATCAATATGAAAAATTTTGTTTAAAACACATGAAGGGAAACTACATATGCATAAGTAATACCCCAGCAAAATCAGACATTCTTTGTGTGGAATTGAAGTGGACCAGATACATGCAGAAACCTGATGTTAATCACTTTGGAATGAACATGTTAAAACATGTTCACATTTGCTTAGTTAATGTTCCTCACCTTCCATTTCATGTACTCCTGTATGAATATACAATATTTTTTAATGAATATGCATGGTATTTACACATAAATAAGTTGGTGAAAATAACAAACATCACAAGCTGAAAGTTAAAGAATTCTGCAATTATCACCTGAAAAAAATACAAATTATTAATTTATTATAATCAGTAGACAATTTAATGCAGAGGTTCCCAACAGTTTTTTTCCCCACCCACATACCACCTTAAGTAATCCCTTACTAACCACAGAGCACCTATGGTGTCGTATGTGATTGGAAAATAAAAGGTCAAGAACCACGGATCTAATGGTTGTTGATGTTATTGTGGCAAACCACTGCTTATATATTTAATTGCCTGGGCATGCCTCTTGGCCGACTGCACCTGTGGCTCCTCCCACGGACTCCTGAATAAAGGTCGCATAGCCCCCTCCCCAGTCCAGGACAGATAACCAGCATGGACGTGCCTCCATTCCATTATGCAGTTCACACAACTTTCAGTCTATTGGAGTTATTGATGGTGAATCAGTTATATTGCTTCAGCTTGAGAACCAGACTTTATCTGGACCAGAGGAAATGTAATATAATCAAAGATATGCTGCAAAAAGATATTATTAATAAAAAGGTCACAGAGTACATGAATTGTCAGTGAATAGACTTTCAATATCATTGAAGCAGAAACACATATTTTTCTTTCTTTTTAAAAATATTTTTATTAAATTTAACCTAAAAGTATAAATGCAGAATTGACCATTGCATAATAATTCATGTATACAAGTAAACACACACAAAAAAGCCAATGAGGAAAAAAATAGATAGAACTACATCAATAATTGCTTATATCTCAAAACCATTTAATTAAATTGATGCATGCAACCATGTTAAACACAATTATTGAAATAACGTATAAAATAAAGGAAAAAAAACCACTAAAAACTCAAGCTAACTTGAATCTAACCCCATCCCTCTAATCAATGTTACCCGAGGAATTAATAAAATAAAAATCAATTATGTGGAACCATTGGCAACCGTGGAGAACAGGAAATGAACGACCAGAATGTACAATAATTTTTAATTCTTCTAATTATAAAAAAATTCTAAGAATGGGCCCCACATTTTCATAAGTAGGAATTTTCTATCTTTGATATTGTATCTAATTTTCTCTCAACTTAAATAGGACACTATGTTATGCAACCACAGTGTCTGAGTTGGTGTATTTTTGAATAACAGAGAAAAGAAACATCTTGCCTCAATAGTTGGCAATTACCCCAGAAGAACAAAAACTTTGCCAAACTGTAAAGCAATAACAATGGCTCATTCATATTAAGTGGGTATAGGAGAGGTGGGTATAGAGTGGGTATAAGAGAGGTGTTGGATGGCGCACATGACAGGGAATTTGCCACCCTGGTAGAATTTCTGGTTCAAAAATGAGAACAAATTAAAAAAACGTCTCAAAAGATCATTTTAACAAATCTTCCACCTTAGGCTGTCAGGAGAATCATGTCAAAAGAAATAAATAGAGGAAGGCTCAGCATAATGTGCACTGCTACTTCAGGTGTGAAATGTTTCATGGAGTGCAAATTACAGCAAAAACCTGTACTCAGCTTAAAATCTTGCCCGAATTTATTTAAAATCTCCACATATTCAGAATTTCTCATGTTGATCCATATTTTTGAGCCAACTATTTCAGTTGCATTTATCCAATGTGAAATTCTGGTGCAATGCACCTTTCTGGAGAGGGAGGAGTTATGCAAATAGGTAAAGAAGGTGGACCCTAGAGTGAAACATTGGGAGATTGAGTTTACTTTGGTAGGAGGAAGAGAAGAACATAAATTTTAAATGAAGGGAAACTGGTGCATATCAGTTTGCAGGGGGATCTGGATATGCAAATTCATAAAATACGGAAACCTCACTCACAGAAAACGAGACGGCTAAAAGAATGTTGACCTTCATTGAAAGTAGTTGCAATGTTTTGAGGTTGTCCTAATAATTTACATGCCTTAGGTGAGACTGTACACAGGAATGGTCTCTGTTCACAACGATGGAATTGAATTGTTTTCAATGTGTGTGCTGAGATAGAGATTAAAACTTTGTTTTGTGTGCTATTCAGGATAATAAATTTATATGTGGTGCAAGATTAAAAACAGGATAGTGTTAGAATAAAACAAAAGTACAGGGTATAGAGTTACATTGAAATGAACAATTAATGACTCATGAGAGATCTGCAAGTCTGATCAACAGCAGGAAAGAAACACGTTTTCAAACGCATGTATCTTAGGCCCAGAAGGGAGGGGAAAGAGAAAATGTCACTGGAATGGGCTTATCCAAGGCAGCAGGAGATGAAAATGGAGTCGATGGAGGAGAGCTTCAAAAAATACATGGAAGGCAATTTAAATGTTCACAATTTTTAATTAGGAAAATCCAAGAAAACTTTTCAGCTTGCAGATTTCAATTTGAAGTTAATTGCAATACTTAATTAGAGCTTTAAATGTCTGATATGTCTGACATTAAGGGACACCCTGTTCTGAATGAGAGCCATCATAAGCACCAAGAATACACTGCACTTGGAATATCATTTATTTTATAAAATTTAATATACATTTCCAGTAATAAATCCAATAAATATTCATGCATGGTTTTGTTCAAGGAGGATTTAAGATGAAGATAGTTCCCATGTTATATTCACAGCTCAGTTCAATCTATTTAAACTCAGCTCAAACTCAAAACAAATGACCTGAGTTTAGTCCACCTTATGGAGGATCAGATGCAGCACAGATTTATGGGACTGAATCACATCACATGACATTAAGTGATGTGTGGGTCAAAATCTTTCTCCTGCTTGTTCTGATTTCAGATTTATTGTCAGAGAACATAAATGACATACAGGATATTTCACTATGTACACACAAAATCTCACCATTTATTCTCATATAAACATTGTTATTTGGGTAAAATAATGATCTATTGCCATAATATTAAGCAAGTTTAGCTTCTAATCAGCCACTTTTTATTTTCAAAAATATTAGATGAAACTTTTTTTTATATATTTAGAGCCAGAAAAACCTACAGTACAGAAAACAAGCCATTCATCCCTTCTTGTCTGTGTTGACCATTATTCCACTGTCCCAATGACCTGCTCCAATTCCATAACCCTCCAGACATCTCCGATCCATGTATCTATCCAATTTATGCTTAAACTTTAAGACTGAGCCCACATTCACCATGTCAGATAACAGCTAGTTCAACACTCCCATCAGTCTCTGAATGAAGAAGTTCCGCCTAAACCTTTCCTCTTTCACCTTAAAGCCATGTCCTGTCATAATTATCTCCCACTATCTGTCATAATCTTGTAAACCTCTATCAAATCTCCCCTCATTCTTCTTTGCTCCAAGCAATAAAGTCCTAACCTGTTTAATCTTTCCTTGTCACTCAACTAGTGAAGACCTGGCAACATCTTAGTAAATCTTCTCAGAACTCTTTTAATCTTAATTATATCTTTCCTGTAGTTAGGTGACCAGAATAGCACATAATATTCCAAATTTAGCCTCACCAATGTCTTAAACAACTTCAACATTACATCCCAACTCCTGTACTCAATATTTTTATTTAAAAGGCTCGGATGCCAAAAAACATTCTGTCCACCAGTGACACCATCTTCAGGGAAAAATATATCTGTATTCCCAGATCTCTTTGCTTCTCTGCATTCCTCAGTGCCCACCATTTACTGTTTATGTCCTACCTTGGTTTGTGCATCCAAAATGCAAAACTTCACACTTATCTGCATTAAACTCTATCTGCCATTTACTGGCCCATTCTTCCAGTTGGTCCAGATTCCTCTGCAAGCTTTGAAAATCTTCCTCACTGCCCACTATACCACCTAACTCTGGGTCATCAGCAAAATTGCTGATCAAATTTACCACATGATCATCCAGATCATTGATATAGACAGCAAACAACAATGTTCCCAACACTGATTCCTGAGACATACCACAAGTCACAGGTCTCTAATCTGAGAAGCAACCATCCACTACCGCTCTGTTTTCTCCCACACAGCCAATTGCAAATCCAGTTTACAACCTCTCCATGGATACTTTTTGCCTTAACTTTCTGAACTAACCTCCCATGTGGGACTTTGTCAAAGGCCTTACTCAAGTCCAGGTAGACAACAGCCAAAGGCTTTCTTTCATCTACCTTCTTGGTAACCTCCTCAAAAACTTGATAATTCATTAAACATGACCTACCACGCACAAGACTCTGCTGACTGTCCTTAATCTGCCCTTGGCTGTCCATATACCTATATATCCCATCTCTCAGAACTCCTTCCAATAATTTACCTACTACTAACATAAGGCTCACTGCCTTATAATTACCTGGTTTACTTTTGGTGCCTTTTTAAAATAACCGAACAACATGAGCTACCCTCCATTCTTCTGGCACCACACCCATGGCTAAAGACATTTTGAATATATCTGCCAGGGCTCCTGCAATTTCTACGCATCCCCCTCAGGGTCTGAGGGAATATCATATTCAGCCTGGGGGATTTGTCAACCTTTATTTGCTGTAAGGTAGCAAGCACCTCCCCCTCCTTAATCTCCAACTGTTCCATGATTCCTATCCTTTCTTATGCACTAAGCCAGTTTCTTGAGTAAACACTGATACAAAAAAAACTGTTAAATATCTCCCTCATGACATGAGACTCCACATAGAGACAACCACTCTGATCCTCTAGGGGGCCAATTTTGTCCTTTACTCTTAATAGATTTGTGCAAACCCTTTGGATTTACCTTAACATTATTGGCCAAAGCAACTCCATGTCTTCTTCTTTGCCTTCCTGATTTCCTTTAATATTTTCCTACATTTTCTATACTCTACAAGTTCTCCTTGTTGCCTATACCTGTTATGCACCTTTTTAACTAGATCACCAATATCCTTTGAAAATCAAGGTTCCCTATGCCTGTCAGCTTTGCCTTTAATCCTGGTAGGAACATGCAAACTTTGCATTCTCAAAATTCCACCTTTGAAGGCCATCCATTTACTGAACACAAATTATTCCAATCTGCTTTTCCTAGATTCTTTCTAATTCCGACAACATTGGCCTTTCTAGAATTTATAACTTCAACTAGAAGACCAGATATATCCTTATTCATAATTAACATTGTGGTCACTGGATCCAAAATGTTCACCTACACATACTTCCGTCATCTGACCTGTCTGGTTCCCCAATAGGAGATCAAGTATTGCATCCTCTCTCATTGGTACCTCCATATATTTAGAAAACTCTCCTGTACACATCTGAAAAAAATCCAAGCCATCCAGCCCTTTTGAAGTATGGGAGTCCCAGTCAATATGTACAAAATTTAAAATCTCCTACTATCACAACTTTCTTTTTCTCATAATTGGTCTTCTAGCTCTATGGATTTGCATTTCCAATTCTTTATTTTGTGGTCTATTATACAACACTATCAATGTGGTCACACCTTTCCCATTCCTCAGCTCCACCCATATGGCCTCAGTAGACAAGATCTCTGGGCTCTCCTGTCCATGCACAGCTGTGATATTTTCCCTGACTAGTAATCCAACACTCTCCCCCCTTCCTCTCTCTCTCCCCCCTTCCTCTCTCTCTCCCCCCTTTCATCTCTCTCACCCCTTTCATCTCTCTCCCCCCCCCTTTCATCTCTCCTCCCTCCCTTTATCTCTCTCCCCCCTTTCATCTCTCCCCCCCTTTCATCTCTCTCCCCCTTCATCTCTCTCTTCCCTCCTTTCATCTCTCTCTCCCCCTTTCATCTCTCTCCCCCTTTCATCTCTCTCCCTTTCATCTCTCTCTTCCCCCCTTTCATCTCTCTCCCCTTCATCTCTCTCTTCCCCCCTTTCATCTCTCTCTCCCCTTTCATCTCTCTCCCCCTTCATCTCTCTCTCCCCCCCTTTCATCTCTCCCCCCTTTCATCTCTCTCTCCCCTTTCATCTCTCTCTCCCCCTTTCATCTCTCTCCCCCTTACATCTCTCTCTCTCCCCCCTTTCATCTATCTCTCCCCCCTTTCATCTCTCTCTCCCCCTTTCATCTCTCTCTCTCCCCCCCCTTTCATCTCTCTCCCCCCCCCCCCCCTTTCATCTCTCTCCCCCTGTATCACGTCTGAAATAATGGAACCCCAGAAAATTAAGCTACTAAACCTGCCCTCCTGCAACCAAGTCTTACTAATAGCAATAATATCATAATCCCACATGTTAATCCATGCCCTAAGATCATCTGCCTTATCAGCAATACCCCTTGCATTGAAATAAATACACCTGAGAATATTTATATAAACTTTTGATTTCTGTCTGTAAATGAGGTCCTCGCATGACCTTTATCCTCCTCCAGCTCACTATCTGCTCTAATACTCTGGTTCAAATCCCCCCATAAATCCAGTTTAAACCCCCTGAAGAAAAACTAGCAAACCTACCCACAAGGATGTTAGTCCCCCTCCAATTCAGGTCCAAATCATCCCATTGAAAGTGACTCCCTGTTCCATTGCACTCCATCCCGATGCATTCACTTCACCATTGCTTAATAATTCCATTTGGCAATTTATTGACACTTCACCTTTTTTTTTGCACTAACCGTAACTGTGAATATTTATATCCCGGTCCTTTTCTATTTCCAATATCTTTTATTGTCTTGCTTGATTCAGTGTATCCTTTTGTAGTGGGTGTTTCTTTCATTCCTGTTTGGCTGCAGCAAGAAAATTGTTTGGCTGATCTGTACATTGTCTGACAATAAACTCTTATTACTCCTTACGCCTAACCAGCCAAAAGATGTTTTCATACATTTATAGATTTATAATAGTCCGAGGCTTTATCATCTTTCTTTTGAAAGATGAAAAGGTCATGACAGTTCTCCCGCACAAACAGGCTGTGAAGTAGGCCAGGAAGGTGAGAAACATAATGGATGGACATTGGGGACACGAAAAGTTCATGAAGATTGTCAGGCGTAAACAGGAAATATTACTCCAAGGGGGGAAAAGAATCTCAAAGGCCAACAATGTAACAATATTGAATCTCCTGTACAGGAGTTAAATTATCCCATTTTATATTTCACCTTTTTTTAAAAAACATCCCTCACAAGACAAACGTGAGGGTTGAGGGATGGTCACGTTGGAGCACCACTTCTGTCCAACCCAACAAAATCATGAGTAAAAGCACTCACTTCAGAGATTCACTCCTGTATTCTCTATTACTAATCTGTCTCTGTGTAGAAGAAAATCGGTCTTATTGTATTGAAAATGTTGCAAGTCTGTTTTTTTTTTAAACTGAAAGCCTGTCTTTTTTCTTTTTCTGTAAACTAAGGAACCAGCTAGATTCGACTGGTCTGCAAAACCATGCCCCTGACATAGTACACTCTGGAATGTTCTCTCTGAATGGAGAAAGATGAGGATTATTTGTTCTTCTGCATAAGAAAATGCTATTTGTACGGAGAAGACAGAGTTCCAACCTGGTGTAGATCAGAAAGGTCTCTCCATGAGATCACAAACTAAACTCAAGTCTCCGCCCGAGTTATTTTGCAAAGAGATTTCTCTGATTTTCCTCGACGCTCTGGTCAGCACAGAATACCTGTGTGAAGTAAAAAGCAAGGCCAAGCTGTGGATCCTGGCTTGGTCATCTGAAACTATGTGCCCTTTGTAAATTTGGGGAAGGGCAATCAACTTTCGTGGGATTCATCAACCTTAGCTTTATTCCAGGCAAGCTTTAGCCAATGATTCAGTACATTTCACTGAGCTGAAGTCTCGTTAGTGTACACCGATCAGGCCGCATGTCGTTAAAATTAATGTGGTTGAAGCAGTTAAACAGGTGGCAGAGCAGGCCACAAAACTAGCAGCAGATCGCTCACTACGTTTGCAAACAGCTTTCACAGCTCTGGCAACCCTGGACAGCAAACTTTTTCCAAAGGTTTGCTTTCTGGAAAAAAAATGGGGATTATGATAGACATTGCATTAGTTCAACTGACCTAAAAATGTTTTGCCGCTGACTTTTGTTTGTACTCAGCATCTCAGAATCAGAATTTATAGTCATGAACAAGTCACAAAATTCAGTGTTTTGCGGCAGCATTCACAGTGCAGACATTCATACAAACTACCTTACAATAATAAATAAAAATAATGCACGGAAAGTAAGGCAGTGATTTATTGATTATGGCGGCCCCGATACGGGCAGGAGCAAGGGGGAGGCGGCGGCCCCAGTCCGGGCACAGGGAGAGCAGCAGCGGCCCCGGCCCCGGTCCGGGCGAAGGGTAGACGGCGGCGGCCCCGATACGGGCAGGAGCAAGGGGGAGACGGCGGCCCCGGCCTCGGTCGAGTGAGGCAGACGGAGGCCCCGGTCCGGGCAGTATGGACCGACCTAGGAGGGGAGGCAGGCCCCTCCAGCCCGGGTAAGAAACCTGCATAGGAGAAGGCCACTCCGATATAAAACCTACGACCCAAGGACTTCGCTGCCACGTCCCAGCTTGCTTGGCCACGGCACACGAACCATGGGTGTAAAGGGTGGGGCCAGTACTGCGCGCACTGCACTCCACTTAAAAGCTCCTTTGCGCAGGCCCGAGGACAGGTACACGTCTCCGCTGCAATCGTGTCTGCCTGTCCCGCATCGGACTGGTCAGCCACAAACGAGCCTGCAGCTGACGTGGACTTTTTACCCCCTCCATAAATCTTCGTCCGCGAAGCCAAGCCAAAGAGGAATCTGATGGCAGCCAGGAAGCAAATGTTCTTGTGCCATTGAGGGCTCGTCTTTAGGCTTCTCTACCTTTTTCCCCCAATGGTAGCAGAGTGAAGAGGGTATGGCCTGGGTGGTGGGGGTCTTTGTGGATAGAGGCTGCTTTATAAAGACACTGCCTCATGTAGATGTCCTTGATGGAGTGAAGTTGGTGTCTGTGATGTCACAGGAGTTTATTCTTGACATGAGAGTTGGCACCTCCATACCAGACAGCGATGCATCCAGCCAGAATGCTCTTCACGATACACCTGTAGAAGTTTGAGAGTCTTCGGTGACCAGACTAATCTCCTCAAACACGTCACAAAGTCTAGTCACTGGCGAGCCTTCTTTGTGATTGCATTGACATGCATCTGTGCCTCTCATGTCAGCATCCGACAATCGTCGGCCAGCATTGATAGATACCTATTGCCCCTATACTACTTTTCCATGGTTGCAATGTCCTGATGAAACCTTTCACTGACTGCACTAAGATCAGCAGGGAAGAGGTCCAAGTGCGAATGAAGAAAATGAATTTTCAATGACATGTTGTACTTAATGGTTTTGTATGCTTCAAGCATGTTGCCAATCACCTGGATACAGTTTAGTACTCTGAAAGACAGAAATTTTTATACTTGGTAACTGCAAACCCCATCCTTACATTCTTGAATTAAGTCGTTCTACTTTTGCTTTGGACAAACCCAGGTCCCCAACCAGGTCGTTTAATTCTGACTGTTATCAGATGAGGATAACTAGCCATAAACAGTTCAACATCTAGATCAGTGTTGTTTTCCACATCTGGTTCATGCATTGTGGGTTCTTCATCTACCTCATCTTGACTCCACATCTCCGGTGGCTTCAGAACTGGGAAACTGTCATCATGTGGCACTGGTCTCATGGCTGAAGGCAGATTGGGATATTCAACAGATTTTTTAATTTTTAGCAGCGAAACCAGATACATCAGTCAGTAACAGTCCATCACCTGATCCTTCTGTTCATGCCATAATCAATGTGACTGCAAATGGCATCGACTTCTGAGAACCTCTGAACCAACCTCTCAGGTTGACTACACATGTTGCACATGTGAGAAGCCCAGGGTTTGTCTTGGTCACCAATTTTGCAAAGTAGAGCTCATCGGATTTCTTAATAACTGCAGTCATGCTGCATCTTTAAGCCTTAAGTGTACACTCACCAGAATGTATCACAGTTGTTGTGACAATGACAAGACATTTCTGCCGTTTGAATATTCTGGAAGAGAATAAATGCTGTTGTTAAGTACCCTCACTATGCTACTGCCTGATGAACATAGGCATCAACATGCGTTAAAACTATATCAATGTAATGCCCAGCATCTGTATATGTGAGCTGCTTTTATGGCCTGTCTGCATTTATCCAGACTAAGTACGCCCAGGCCTGAGACTACATTTGCATAGCACCTGCCTGGGCATGCTTGGACAGAACAAAACAGCTTGTTTTGTGGGCAATATATTAGTAGATTTATAATATGACTGGAACTCAAAAAAATAGGTTACATCTAAAGAGATTATACAATAGGAAAATATTAAGGTGATTTTTTTTCTTCGTGATCAGCAGCCCAAACTCCAATGAAATGCACCCAAAATTGTTCAGGAAGCAAAATCTTAATTACACAATGAAATCAATGATGCTGGAGATTTAGAATTCAGCGGTCATTGATGTACTTGGTCTTCCCTCTGAATGAAAAAGTTATGATGAAGGATATTGGACCCCAAGCTGATATTTCCTCAGCAGCTGTCTGAATGGCCAAGTCTTAACAGAATTCTCTATGACCCATAAAATAAGCTTCGTATCAAACTTCTTGGAGGCCAACAAACTGGATTGATATTTTCTTTGTTCTTCTGCATTGGGCTCAGTCATTTTATTTGGAGATGTTCATTTCTTTTTATTCAGACTCATCTTTTCAAAAGTTATTTCTTTTCCATCATTAACTTTGTTATGCAATGGACGTAAATTCCATAAGATGATGAAAAGTTCTTTTATATCTAAAAGCCAACTATCTTAAACTCCTTTCTCACTGACACCTTGTCACAGGAATTGACAGCCAATTTACTGGTAAGGGTCCAAAGGGAAAGTGAATCAATCAGCATGCTGGTGTCATCAGATGTTTGGGATGATACAACCAAGGTGGTCTGATAATGCCTGCATGGTGATTAACCCAGGGTGAAATGGATGTTTTTTCGTGCGTGCTGGAGCGTGAAGGGAACAAAAGATTAAAATGAATGTATAAACTTTGACATATACAACTTTGAATGTATAAATGTCTAAAAGACTGTGGGAAAGTGTCCCGGGGGGGGGGGAGGGGGGAGCAAGCGCGAGAGCGAGCGCGAGAGATCTTCAAACCCAGAATTCAGTGCAGCAGAGAAACTCCTCCATGAATGCTCCGTGCATACAGCTTTTTCCCTACCGCACAGAATTCTGGGAGGGTAGATTCGCCATCACTCTTTCCAACAGTCTTTATAAATTGGGTGTTTTTCCCGCTAGGACTTTCCAACAGCATTTATAAATTGTTCAGCTATACTTTTCTGTGGTATTTTAAAAAATTATAAAGGTTTATATAGGTCGGCATAACAACAGAGGCTGAAGGGCTCATACTGCGCTGTACATAAAGCCTAATTATGTTATAATTAGTCATGATTAATTTTGTTTAAATAAGATATCATAATATATCGACCAGCATTTAGGGTAGGCTTGATGCATCATTCAGACATCACCGGAGGAATAGAATCCCTTATCCTTGGGGATGCCAGTGTGAATGGCAAAAAATGGCTTCTTTAACCGGGACACTGAATGGCCAATTAACTGGGATGCCAGTGAAAAAAGGGGTTTGAATTATGGTGAAAGGGAGAGACTACATTTTGATGGTTCTGATCACTCAGTCTCATATTCAGGTTGTTTGAGATTTCATGCAACATAAAGCAGCCATTAACCCTCATTGCTCAGTTGTATATGTCCCTCTAACAATGGTAACGAGAAGGGAGGTGACAAGTAAAATTCTTGCTAAATTGTCAAAAATCACAACTAGCCTGAAATACTTTTACTGCCATTTTTAGTGAGTTGGAGTAGATGTTACTGTCAATGAGATTACTGTTTCTTGCCAAGTGAACTTGAGACTATTTGTATGGATCAAAAAATTCTGATAAAAGAAAAATGTACTTTTTTTATGCAAGGGAACACAATGTGCTTTGGGAGAATTATATTATTTAGTCCAATTGCCTTATCTCCTATTTTAACAGTATAATACTTGACTCATATATTTTGTGAATGCCATCACTTTATGGATTCCAAATCGTTGGATTAAATTAGTAAATTCTGTTTTATTAAATCAAAGTCTAAGATAGAACGATTGTTAATGAAGCATTAATCTATTTTCGAGCTGTCTCATTGGGGAAATGCTGACATCTAGCCTATTCAACTCATGAAAAGTGATATGAACATGTCCATGCCCTTTAGGGCTCCTTATTTCACTCCTAACATTCTATCTCAAACACGCCATTAAGCTTCAAACATAAAATGTGGATGAAAAGATACAAAATAAAAATTTCTATCAGTGGTCATTGGAGTTCAAGGAAACAATCTATTTCACTTGGAAACAATTATTTATATCATTTTTAAAAAAAATATTGTTGCTGAAGTAAGGCAGCACTATTTATTATGACAATTTCACAATGTAACCTGAGTAACCTTCACTCTAGTGAGTCCACCTGGAAATCAATCAATTACATTGGTCTCCACCGACGGTCCTGCAAACCATTTTCAGAAATATTAAGCAGCAACTGCGGCCTCTAACGATGTTATTTGATATAATCACAGCTTAGCTTCAGAGATTTTGTGGATTACAAGTAAAATGGGAACAACAGCCTTTTGCAGAAACTGCCAATTTGATTCAGTCCTGAATGAAGAAGAATGGTTATCATTATCCAGACTGACACATAAAAGTAAACAATTAAAGGTTGCAGGTATTTGAAATGAAACATCAATCCAAGACCTTGCCTTTCCTCATGGTGGCATGAAAGAACTTTGATAAAATGGCAGCTGGAGCTGTGTCAAACAAAAGTTCTGAAGCAGAGCAAGAACTGTTCAAACCCACAGTTTGAATTTTGATTGTCCTGCAATTGATACTCCTCTTTCCAAAGTTGGCTGGCCTCAAGCCACATCCCTAAAATCAGGATGGGCAACCAGATACCCAAAGCAATTGGTATTTTATTCATCCTATTTCAAACTCCAACGACCCTCACCTCTCCTACAATCTGAACCACCACCTCCTACAGCCTGATTCCATACATCCACATCATACTAACTTCCACTCATGGGTTTGTGTCTTCTAAAGTATGCACCCAATTGGCCTCTCACTTGTCTTAGGGCAGCGATTACATTTCAACCAATCCTGCAATTACATTCATCAGGACTTTCAGGAATCCCATTCTTTAGAGGCAGCAGATCATAGACTGAATTTGGCTCGAGCCTAAAATTTAAGCTGATGCTCTGCAAAGGAATTGCTTGCTTCTTGTGAAATCTCACATCATGTAAAATGGCTTCAAGCATTCAATCATTTCATTAATTGGCCTGAAGTCAAGAATTTGTTTTGCTCCTTTCAGGAATAATGTTGCAGTTTATCATTGTAATAAACTCTAATAAATTCCAGAAGTCCGGAAGGCTGGCGGCAAAACTCTGCATGCCAAACTGCATGAGTTTTTCAAGCTTTGCTGGGACCAAGGTAAACTGCCTCAGGATCTTCGTGATGCCACCATCATCACCCTGTACAAAAACAAAGGCGAGAAATCAGACTGCTCAAACTACAGGGGAATCACGTTGCTCTCCATTGCAGGCAAAATCTTCGCTAGGATTCTACTAAATAGAATAATACCTAGTGTCGCCGAGAATATTCTCCCAGAATCACAATGCGGCTTTCGCGCAAACAGAGGAACTACTGACATGGTCTTTGCCCTCAGACAGCTCCAAGAAAAATGCAGAGAACAAAACAAAGGACTCTACATCACCTTTGTTGACCTCACCAAAGCCTTCGACACCGTGAGCAGGAAAGGGCTTTGGCAAATACTAGAGCGCATCGGATGTCCCCCAAAGTTCCTCAACATGATTATCCAACTGCACGAAAACCAACAAGGTTGGGTCAGATACAGCAATGAGCTCTCTGAACCCTTCTCCATTAACAATGGCGTGAAGCAAGGCTGTGTTCTGGCACCAACCCTCTTTTCAATCTTCTTCAGCATGATGCTGAACCAAGCCATGAAAGACCCCAACAATGAAGACGCTGTTTACATCCGGTACCGCACGGATGGCAGTCTCTTCAATCTGAGGCGCCTGCAAGCTCACGCCAAGACACAAGAGAAACTTGTCCGTGAACTACTCTTTGCAGACGATGCCGCTTTAGTTGCCCATTCAGAGCCAGCTCTTCAGCGCTTGACGTCCTGCTTTGCGGAAACTGCCAAAATGTTTGGCCTGGAAGTCAGCCTGAAGAAAACTGAGGTCCTCCATCAGCCAGCTCCCCACCATGATTACCAGCCCCCCCACATCTCCATCGGGCACACAAAACTCAAAACGGTCAACCAGTTTACCTATCTCGGCTGCACCATTTCATCAGATGCAAGGATCGACAATGAGATAGACAACAGACTCGCCAAGGCAAATAGCGCCTTTGGAAGACTACACAAAAGAGTCTGGAAAAACAACCAACTGAAAAACCTCACAAAGATAAGCGTATACAGAGCCGTTGTCATACCCACACTCCTGTTCGGCTCCGAATCATGGGTCCTCTACCGGCACCACCTACGGCTCCTAGAACGCTTCCACCAGCGTTGTCTCCGCTCCATCCTCAACATCCATTGGAGCGCTTACATCCCTAACGTCGAAGTACTCGAGATGGCAGAGGTCGACAGCATCGAGTCCACGCTGCTGAAGATCCAGCTGCGCTGGATGGGTCACGACTCCAGAATGGAGGACCATCGCCTTCCCAAGATCGTGTTATATGGCGAGCTCTCCACTGGCCACCATGACAGAGGTGCACCAAAGAAAAGGTACAAGGACTGCCTAAAGAAATCTCTTGGTGCCTGCCACATTGACCACCGCCAGTGGGCTGATATCGCCTCAAACCGTGCATCTTGGCGCCTCACAGTTTGGCGGGCAGCAACCTCCTTTGAAGAAGACCGCAGAGCCTACCTCACTGACAAAAGGCAGAGGAGGAAAAACCCAACACCCAACCCCAACCCACCAATTTTCCCCTGCAACCACTGCAATCGTGTCTGCCTGTCCCGCATCGGACTTGTCAGCCACAAACGAGCCTGCAGCTGACGTGGACTTTTTACCCCCTCCATAAATCTTCGTCCGCGAAGCCAAGCCAAAGAAAAGAAATTCGAGAACCTTTTTTTTAAAAATTGGCACAGTTTTCACCAACTTTAAACTTCAACAATATTATTTTAATATGATTTCAATAAAAATAATTTGAAACTGTCTTGGGACAGAAGCTTACATTTTTTAAAATGGGGTAAAGAAAGAGGTGTAGCAGTTAGCGCAACACTTTTACTGCACCAACAATCAGGACTGGACCAGGGTTTGAATTCTGCGCTGTCGGTAAGGAGTTGGTACACTCTCCCAATGCCTGTGTTGGTTTTCTCTGGGGGGGACGGTTTCCTCCCACTATTCAAAAATGGACCAGAGGTGTAGGTTAATGTGGTGTAAATTTGGTGGCACAGACCTGTGGACCAAAATGGCCTGGCCTGTTCTGTAGGTCTAAATTAAAATGTAAATTAAAGAACAGTCATGATCAGGGATTCATTCATTACTGTACATCTTCAATGGCTAAGCTCCCTCTGTCTGAAAGTGAATCATAAGCCCTGTATGGTCCTTTTGTGAGGATGGCTCCATTGAAGAACAAAAGATAGCTGGGAAAAAAAATGCTTTAAAAGTTTGCACAGCATCACAAATCAATGGCCTGGTGTGTTAATGTTTTCTGGGTGGCAGAAAAAAAGTCTGTTGTATTTTTCCTGCACTGAAACTGGAGGCTGTCAATTTCATGCATTCACATCAGTTTGTGATTTGACTAAAGGTTGTTGGAAGCAATTAAGGGCTCTGAGTTTACTTTCTCCAACAACTGATTATATGTAGACTTGGAGGTAGAAATGCTTTTGAAACATTTTTTGATAAAATAACCCTAGGTGTCATTGCAACTAAGAGTCATGGGAAAGAAATATGTTGCTAAAAATGCAGGTTTGGTAAAATGCACGAGGAATAGATCTGGACCATGCAAAACATCAGTCTTGTCTAGGGTTATTTTCTGAAATACAAATTTGCTGTCACCCTGAATGGGGTTAATTACCAGTGAGAGCACATAAATTGGATAGATTTGAATACTTGCAGAATTATTAGAATTGCACTAAATTATTGGGATGGAACAGTAACACGATTCCTTTGTATTAAAAAATTGCATACTTCAAATTGTATCACAGGCTATTTGACCAAGTGGGGTGCTGTGTGTGAAATTTCTCAGCTATGTTATACACTTGTCAGACTAAGATGTCTTTTGTCGTCTCTTTATTGATATGTTAAGAAAATTACAAAGAAAAATAGTGGGCAGAAAAATCAAAAGAAAAGGTTACAGAAGTCACTAGATATTAAAAAGACAAAGAGCATAAGGGCACTTTATCTGAATGCCTGCAGTATTAGAATAAGGTTAGTGAACTTGAGGCCTATGATTTGGTAGCCATCACAGAAACATGGCTACAAGGTGACCATAAATGGGAATTAAACTTTCAAGAGTATCAGGTGGGGCAAAAAGATAGACAGGATGGTGAGGGAGGTGGAGCTGCACTCTTAAAGAGCATAATGTTGAGTCCATTTGGGTAGAGATAAAGAATAACAAAGGGAAAAAAAATATTGGTGGGTGTTATCTATCGCCCACCAAATAACAATAGTTTAGTGGCACAGGAAATAAATAGAGAGATAAGTGAGGCATGTAATAATGATACGGCAGTAGTCATGGGGGACTTTAACTTCCACATAGATTGGGAAAATCAAGTTGGTCATGGGAGTCTGGAAGAGGACTTCATAGAATGCATCCGCGATAGCTTTCTTGAGCAGCATGTTAAGAAACAAACAAGAGAAAATGCTCTCCTGGATCTAGTGTTGTGCAATGAGATAGGTGGAGTAAATGATGTAATAGTCAAAGACCATCTGGGAAATAGCGATCTTAGTATAATTAAATTTCTCATTCAGATGGAAGGGGAAATAGTTAGATCTAAAACTAATGTATTATGCTTAAACAGGGGTGACTACCATAGGATGAGGGAGGAATTGGGCAGAGTAGACTGGGAGCACAGGTTAATTGATGAAACAGCTGAGGAACAATGGAAGATTTTCAAATAAATATTTTGTAATGCACAACAAAAATATTCTGGTCAGGAAAAAGGGCAGCAAGGGAGGGAAAAATCAACCATGGTTAACAAAGGAAATAAAGGAAAGTATAAAATTGAAGGCGCAGGTGTACAAAGCTGCAAAGAGCAGTGGGAAACTGGAAGATTGGGATAACTTTAAGAGACAACAAGGCATTATAAAGTGGATAATAAGAAATGGGAAAAAGGATTATGAAAGTAAATTGGCACAAAATATAAAAACAGAGAGCAAAAAATTTTATAAATATATAAAATGGAAGAGGGTGGCCAGAGTTAACATAGGACCCTTGAAGGATGAGAAAGTATAACTGGTAGCAAAAAATGAGGAAATGGCCAAAGAATTGAACAAATATTTTGTGTCAGTCTTCATGGTGGAAGACACGTCCAGCATGCCCAAGTGCGGAGTTAAGGATGCAAATGTTGGGGAGGGCCTTGATAAAATAGTTGTTACAAAGGAAGTAGTGATGGAGAAACTAATGGGACTAAAGCCAGACAAATCACCTGGTCCAGATGATATGAATCCAAGGGTTCTGAAGGAAATGGCAGAAGTTATAGTTGATGCATTGGTGGTGATATACCAAAATTCCTCGGATTCTGGGCAGGCCCCAGCAGACTGGAAGACAGCAAGTGTCTCGCCACTTTTTAAGAAGGGATGTAAACAGAAGACTGGAAATTATCAGCCAATTAGCTTGATGTCTATAGTTGGAAAAATGCTTGAAGCCGTCATTAAAGATGAAATAGTGAAAATTTTGGAACATAAAGATTCAATCAGGCAGACACAGCATGGTTTTAGAAAGGGAAGATCTTGTTTGACAAACTTGTTAGGATTCTTTGAGGATATAATGGGTGCGGTGGATAGAGGGGAACAGGTTGATGTTGCATATCTGGATTTCCAGAAAGCATTTGATAAGGTGCCGCACAAGAGACTTATCAGTAAGTTACAGGGGCGTGGCAAGATGGCGTAGGGAACAGACGTGCCTTCCAGACCTCTCCTGACTCTGATTTATTGTTTTGTCTTTAAGTGCCCGTTAAAGTTCTTTTAAAAGTTTATAAATAATAAGAGGTGCTGGATCAGTGCCTAGTGGTTTATATGCAAAAAAAAAGGTAAAATAAAACATCAACAGACTGTTAAAAAACTACATTTTCCGAAATTGTCTGGGCCTGCTTGTTTACAAGAAGCCAGGACTCAGCGTAGAATGGATTCAGAAGAAGACGTACAGAATTCAGCATTAAAACTACGTTTTATACCATTAAGGCTCTCTGAAGGTCGCATTCAGCAGCTTTCAGAACAAAGGGCTGGCCGGGTGCCAGTATTTCACATAACGGCCACTGTGAGTGCTGTTACTGAGACTTTGACAGTTGAATCAGCTGGGGCGCCACCAGCTGGAGAGTTAAAGAGCTGTCATTCGACTGCTACAGTGGTGGCGCTGCAAAATGCATCTTCAATTACAACGGTTTTTCCAGATATCGATTCAGTGAAGATGATTAAAGAGATTTGGCTTAAAGATAATCCTGATCTTCAGTCTCCTGGCATTGCTGGGGGGACTTTGAGAGGGATTTTTATACAAAGTCCAACTGCTAGAAAAGATACTAAATTAAGGGAAGAGACAGAAGATCCCGTGGTCTAAAAGGAACAGCAAGACCCCATTATGCCTGAATCTACTTCTGTTGAAATGTTTGTTAAGGATCTTGAAGACAAGATGTATTCTGTATTGAGTCACTTAGCTAATTTTGTGAACCCGTTTATTTCCAAGATTAATGCGATGGCGGAAGCCATTAATGGAGCTTTTAAGCTTGAAACCATTGAAAGATTTGAAATGTGTGATCAAGATTTAGTCGATGTACAGGATCAACTGCAAGATGAAAATAGAATAATTGAAACATTGCAGATCCAAAATAAAAATTTAGCAAAAAAAGGTTGATTATTTGGAGAATCAATCTAGACAGAACAACGTCAAAACTGTTGGTTTGCCAGAAGGCATAGAAGGACCAGATCCAAGAAAATTTTTTACTAAATGGATTCCACGAGTGTTAGGACAGGATAAATTCCCTGAAGGTTTAATACTGGAACGTGCTCATAGAGTTTTAAGAAGAAAATCTTTTTCAGGACAGAATCCAAGACCTGTTCTGATCCGTTGTTTAAACTATTGTGACAGAGAGACAATTTTATGTAAGGCTATTAGAAATGCCCAGCAAAATAGATCTCCTTTGATGGTTCAGAATAATCCTGATTTCTTCTATCAAGATTTGAGTCAAGAAATTATGTTTCAACGACGCAAATTTAATTCTGTGAAAGAACGGTTGTGGAAAAAAAGAGATAAGGCAACATTCAGGTATTCTGCGGTACTGAAGATTTTTCAGGATGGAAATCAGCCAAAGTTCTTTAACAATCCTAAAGAGGTTATGGACTTTGCTCAGTCTCTATCAATCATGCAGTTTCAGGAACGATGTAGTCCTTTAAGGTCTCCAAAGAGAGTAGAGATGTAAGGTGGGATCCATATTTTTAAAAGAAATGGAAGCAATGGTGACCGAAATGGTAACGTTGATTTAAAAAAATAAATCTTTTATCTTTTTTTTGAGAAGAGTTTAAATAGTTTAAATAATGATGATAGTTTAATGAAATTGGAGTTGGGAGAGGGAACTGGGTGGGCACTAGTTTCCAGAAGTCATCAGCTACCTGTGAGTTATATTACACCCAATATTTTGGGGGAGTTACCGCTTTGGGCGGTTTAAACAGGAGGAGGTAGTCGTGACCTCGACCTGTTTTTTTTTCTTTTTAATTTTTGGGTTAAGAAGTGAAGGTTTTTTTTTATTTTTTTTAAATAAATAATTTTTTAAACTCTTTTTGTTTTCTGATTGTAATTGAGAGGGAATTAGGAGGTTTTTTCTCTCCTTTTTTTCTCTTTTTTGGGGGGTTTTCTCTTTTTTCTCTCTTTTTTAAGAGGATGATGTCACAGAAGATAATAAGTCAAAAATTGAGGATGTTGAATTAGATGAAGAGGAAGATGAAGGGAAAGGTGATAAGAAGAAAAAGAAGAAAATCAAGTACAAATACATTGAGGGAGAAGAGTTTAATAAAATTAAGTTAATTTCGATAGAGAATTTTGAAGATGATATAAATGAAAAATATGGAGAATTTTATAAGAGTTTGAACTTTTTTTTCTTTTTTTATATAAGGGGAGGGGAAGGGAATAAAAAGTTTATCTGATTGTTTTGCTAAGGGATGTTTTTGTTCTCTCGATGAATTATAAAGGAAACTTGGTATTAATGGAAATTCTGTATTTATGTATTATTAATTATGATTTTTTGTATAACAGACATGTGGTTGATATATGATTTTAATATTTGAACTTAGTTTTAAAGTGGATTTCATTTGTTAAATACATGTATTATGTTTGATGTAAATATATGTTTAAGGGTATTATTTTAGTATTGATATTTTTTTTGTTGTTAAGTTTTATCCTTTTTTTTGTAAGTGGGGTTTTTTCTATTTTATTTACAACATTGTTAATTAATTCTTCACTCTTTATTTTGGGGGGGAGGGTTGGACTAATTTTAAATTAGATGATTAATGTTGTGTTATAATTATTGGGGGGGTTAATTTGTGTAGTTTAATGATGTAGTATTCTAATTTTTATTATCTTATTTGTTATTATTTCTTTAAATGTAATTTTCATTTTATTCATGTCATAAAATTTTAAATAAAGTTTAAAAAAAACCACAAAAAACAGTAAGTTACAGGAAAGTGGAGTCCGGGGAAGTATATTGGCATGGATCGAAAATTGGTTGTCTGACAGGAGACAGAGAGTCAGGTTAAGTGGGAGTTTTTCAGGTTGGCAGAGAGTGGTAAGTGGGGTGCCGCAGGGGTCGGTGCTAGGCCCACAACTGTTCATCATTTACATTGATGACTTGGAGGAGGGGACAAAATGTGGTGCAGCCAAGTTTGCGGATGACATCAAATTGATTGGAAGAGCAAATTGTAATGAGGATGTGGAGAGTCTGCAGAGGGATATAGTTAAGCTGGATGAGTTGGCAAAGGTCTGGCAGATGGAGTACAATGTTAGTAAGTGTGAGGTTATTAACTTTGGCAAGAAAAATAAAAGAGCTGAATATTATTTAAAGGGTGAAAAACTACAGCATGTTGTTGTGCAGAGGGACTTGGGAGTGCTTGTGCATGAATCACAAAAAGTTAGGTTGCAGGTGCAGCAGGTTATTAAGAAGGCAAATGGAATGTTGGCCTTCATCGCTAGAGGAATTGAATTCAGGAGTAGGGAGGTAATGTTGCAACTCTATAAAGTACTGGTGAGACCGCACCTGGAGTACTGTGTCCAGTTCTGGTCTCCATATTTGAGGAAGGATATACTGGCTTTGGAGACGGTCCAGAGGAGGTTTAGTAGGTTGATCCCTGGGATGAAGGGGTTGACTTACGATGAAAGATTAAATCGTCTAGGATTGTATTCGCTCGAGTTCAGAAGAATGAGAGGAAATCTTATAGAAACATAGAATTATGAAGGGTATGGATAGGATAGATGTAGGAAGGTTTTTTGAGCTAGCCGGGGAAACTAAAACAAGAGGACACAGTTTCAAGATTCGGGGGAGTAGATTTAGGACAGAGATGAGGAAAAATTGTTTTTCCCAGAGAGAAGTGAATGCTTGGAATTCTCTATCCAGAGAAGTGATTGAGGCTGCCTCATTAAACATATTTAAAATTCGGTTGGATAAATTTTTACATGATAGAGGAATTAGGGGATATGGAGAGAAGGCATGTAGGTGGAGTTAGGTTATAAATTAGATCAGCCATGATCTTATTGAATGACGGAACAGGCTCGATGAGCCATTATTGGCCTACTCCTGTTCCTACTTCCTATGTTCGTATGTAAGGAAACATTTACACTGTCAATTTTAAAGCTGACTACATCAACTGGAAAAGGTGACATTATGGTTCAAGATTCAATTTATTATCATAATAATAAAATGGTGTCCTATTAAATGAAATTTCTTTTTGCCTGCTGCAAAGCAGACAGATTCACCACCAGCAGGAACTGCCCAAGGGCCTCTTACAGAGAGAGAGAGAGAGAGAGAGAGAGAGAGATCCCCCCAGAGTCACTGAGTGCCCGTAGACTTTCCTCCAGCACTTCCCCAGCCACAGAGTCCAGTCCAAACCATTGGCAACCCAAGCTCCAACTCAGTCAGGGACCCTCCAGCACACTCGGCACCTCTTTGCGACCTGGTTCCGATACCTGATACCTCTCCAGCCAGTTAGAGCCAGTCTCTGGTAGCCCGGTGGGAGTCTCCAGCCGCCCACAACTTGGGCAGGTTTCTCACCTCATGTCACGAGCAGCCCACCACGTGCACTGGTCCCTCAGCCACAGAGCCCCCTCACTGGTCCGCCGCCATGGCCACCGTCCCCGCACATCATCCCCTCCGCTTCTCTCACTCAGACGGTGTTTGATCTTCCAGTCCTCCAGTGCCCCGCTCCCCAAAGTCCCCTACCATGGCTGCTGTCGATTACTAGGCATCATCATCCTGGGCACAGATCCAGAGGTCAGGGGATTTCAACTAAAACCACCTTCAGCTCCCTGAACAGGCCATGCGGAGCCGACGGCAGTCGACTGGGAGGCTGGACCCCACAGGAGCGCTGCATCTCCGTTCCCTCACTCCCCATGGGTCCACAGCAGTGGCAGCTGCTCATCACACCTTAGTTTTTAAAAGAGTATCAATAATGATAAATAACAAACAATATTGTAAACCCCTTTCTGCAATCAAGCTGTTGCGTATCTGTGAGCATTCCCAGGTTACCACCAATATTTTGTACATTTTAGTCCCCCCACCACCACAAGGTGAAATGACTTATTTCCCATACACACAATAAACAATATGATGCATCGAAGGCACATTACCATGGGTGATCATTGAAAGAATTACTTCCCTTCTTAACACTCCACATTAGTAGTGGAGATTAAGCCGCTTAGTAAAGATGTTTAACCTTTTACATTGTAGTGTTAGTGCCATCAGATTCAATTAAATCTCCCTCTACCATTATCAGTAACAGTCCTTTCTACCTTTAAATTAAACAACCTCATGTTTGAAAACCTTGAGAAAAGTAGATCAATGCCAAGCTCAGCCCCTTCCACAGAACTTGATTGCTTTATTTCTGCACAAATCTTTCTCAACCACATTAACTCTGAACCAACATCAAAAATCAAACTAAATGCTTGAAGATACATTTCAGTGATTATTTATCAATACTGATAACACAATACTGCTTTGCTACTAACAGCTGTTACCTGATCCAAAAAAAGTATTTCTGGCATTTAAGATATTTTACATTTGCACTAAGTAAATACATTTACTTGCATATCCTTCCTTACACATTCTTGCACCATTCAACGGAGCTGGAGGCAAATGCAGTAGAAGAAGGATGCACATTTGGAATGCTGAATGCGATTTTGCTTGTGATCAATACAAAATACTTCAGATTTCAAATTTATTGTCAGAGTACATACATGAACTCACCTACAAACCTGAGATTCCTTTTCCTGTGGACCAAGCAGAGCTTTTACTTATCAGTACTCAAGATACATATTCAAAAGAGATAAAGTAATGTAAACAAACTGACAGTTTAAAAATATTTTTAAAAATAAACGTGTAAAGAGTCCTTAAAAGAGTCTCTGATTGAGACTGTTGTTGGAAGGATAGCAACTGTTCCTGAACCTGATGTTATGTGTCTTGTGACACCTTGACCTCTTTCCCGAAAGCAGTAGCGAGAACAGAGTGTGTCCTGGGTGGTGTTTCATTTCAAAGTTACTCTGGCAGAGCTAGGATAATAATCATCCTACATGCTCGTATAAAAGTTGGTCTCACGTAAACATCAAGCCCCTTTATTTTGCAAAAGAGATCTGGAATTTTCCATACATCTCATATAAAAGTCAACCTTGGTCTCCCAATTTGGCCCCGGCCACCCACTCATCAGAGCACCCGATGTGGACTCCCACCTCTGGCCCAGCCACCGCCTGTTGGAGCACCCAGCACCTCAGAAAACCTGACTTCTCCCATGGTAGGACACATGTTTTGATGTGTTCCTACTTTAATTCATTGTGTTACAGACCAGACAGCAGCAATAAAAAAAGTTAGCCCAGAGAGAGTTATATTTACAATAATATTTTTAAGTATTAATCAACAATGATACAACACCTTCTCTAATTTAACTAACTTATCTAAACTTTAACCTTATCCAAAATTAAACCCCAACTAAGCAGGAATATACTGGTGTCTGTGGAATACCCTGAAACCACTACAGCTCATGTCCCAATACTTGCAGTTCCAAGTTGAAAGTATAGAAATTCAGTGATGTTGACATGTAGGTTTGAAATTGATATGACACCCTGGCTTCCAATGGATGAGACAGGCAGGCCTTAGGTGGATGCAACCCGCAGGTTTTAAGATGGGTGAGATACACAGGATTGAGATGACCATACACACAGGCCTTAGATGAAATTAGCAGTTCAAGAAGTGGGTGTAAGAGACAAGGGGGTGGGGGGTGACAGAATTTTGATTAACTCATGAAACCCTTGTTGACATGATGAAGACATGCCAACTACAATTCCTTTCTTCTTTGGCAAAGGGGACACAAAGCAAGCCATGTTCACAAAGCTTCAAGAACCTTTTTTGTGGGTCAAACATACTCAAGTGTCTAACTCTGGTCACCATCGAAGAACAGTATTTCTTCTGCCAGCAGAACCCCTTTCGTGAGTCAGTCGAAGTGTTCTTCTCATCCCTCCATAACTAACGGGAGGAAATGTGACAGTTTGTGTATAACCACACCACGAGGTCAAGTGGGTTTCTCATTCCTACAAAGGAGGTCAAAGAGCTTTTTCCTCATGTGCTGCTTCTTAAAATGGCCTTCTGAACAAAATGTGCACCGTCTCTTCAATAAGCTGGTCATGTGATCTCTGCTTCAGTGATTCTTCTGCAAATTTATCAACATTAGGAACATGCTATCTTCAAACCTTGCTCCTAGTTCATAGTCACTTTCCAAAACTTGCAAGGTTTATTAAATTTACTCTCTTAAAGGGACAGTCCCACACAAATAAAGTTAAATGGAAAAAATGGGAGAATGTCACATTTTATGTTCATTTAGAGATCATTTGGACTTCTGCTATTGATGGATTCTATTTGGAATCTAGAGTGAATTTTACATTAAAAATAGTATCCATGTAATAGTTGATCCCATAAATTTAGCTTTCAAAAATGGTCTTCAAAATTCAATTTTTACATGAGTATATATGGTAGACCCTCGACCCATAGAAACCTACAGCACAGAAAACAGGACATTTGGCATCTCTAGTATGTGCTAGCCATCTTCTCGCTAGTCCCACTGACCTACTCCCATTCCATAACCCTCCAGACCTATACCATCCATATATATATATATATATATATATACCCAATTTATTCTTAACAGCCGAGTCTGCATTCACCACAGATGGCAGCTCATTCCAGACTCCCAGCACCCTCTGAGTGAAGAACTTCCCCCTAATGTTCCCCCTAAACCTTTCTCTTTTCAGTTTAAAAATATGGCCTCTTGTATTTATCTCCCCAATCCAAGTGGAAGAAACCTACACCCATCCACTCTGCCTATACCTCTCATAATCATGTAAACCTCTATCAAATTTCCCCTCATTCTTCTTTGCTCCAAGAAAAAAATGTCCTAACCTGCTTAATCTTTCCCTGTAACTCAACTCCTGAAGATCCGGGTAAATCTTCTTTGCACTCTTTCAATCTTTCTGATATCCTTCCTGTAGTTAGATGATGAGAACTGCACATAATATTCCAAATTTGGCATCAATGCTTTTTTTTAAACTTTATTTAAAGATTTTATCACATGAATAAAACAAAAAAAACATTTAAAGAAAAATAAAAATAGAGTAATTATTACAACACAGCATTAATGACCTAACTTAAATCAGTCTAACACCCCCCATATATACAGCCACTAAAAAAAATCTATATATATTTTTTAAAAAACCTGCCCTTCCCCCCCAAATAAAGAGTGAAGAATTAATAAAGTTAATAATATTATATATTTAAAAAAAACACAAACAAAAAAAACAGGTAAAAATACTAATAACAAAAAGTTATCAAATCTAAAATATCACACATAAAACATATTTAAGTCAAACTTAATTGCATGAACTTAACAAATGGAGTCCACTTCAGCTTATAAAAAGACATCTTATCTTGAGTTGAAAAAGATATCTTTTCCATAATTAAACAAGACTTCATCTCTAAATACCACCTATCTAAGGTTAATATATTTCTGTCTTTCCAAGTAAGCGCTATACATTTCTTGGCCATCGCTAAGGCTAAATAGATAAAAGAAATCTGATAATCATTTAAGCCTAAGTCAATTAATGATTGCATATTCCCCAATAAAAATATATCAGGATCTAATACAACATAGATATTATATAAACTATTAAACCAATTTTCCCCTGCAGCCGCTGCAACCGTGTCTGCCTGTCCCGCATCGGACTTGTCAGCCACAAACGAGCCTGCAGCTGACGTGGACTTTTATCCCCTCCATAAATCTTCGTCCGCGAAGCCAAGCCAAAGAAAGAAATATAGATTGAATACCTTTCCAAAACTGTTGCAATCGATCACAAAACCAAAAAGTATGTAAAAAAGTATTGGCTGTCTGATCACAACGAAAACAACAATCTGACTTACTAAGACCAAATTTTTTTAATTTCTCTGGTGTTAAATATAATTAATGTATAAAATTATAATTAATCATCGCTAATCTAGCATTGATCAATTTCCAAATACTATTCTGACAAATTTCCATCCAGGCTTCTTCAGCTATTATAGAACCTAAATCTTTTTCCTATTTCAACTTATCTTTATCCCAATCTGTCTTGCTTTAATTTTCTTGTAAAATACAATACAAATCAGATATATAACCCTTTTTTGGTATGGAAAGTACATATTTCTCAAAACTTGTTTCACGCAATAAAATCATATGTCGGCCACATATCTGTTTTACAAATGATCTTAACTGATAATACACAAATACAGAACTTTCACTAATACCAAATTTCCTTTGTAATTCCTCAGAAGAACAAAATTATCCTTCAAAAAAACAATCTGATAATTTTTTTATTCCTTTCCTTTCCCATTGTTTCAAAGTGATATTGGAGACTGTAAAAGGAACAAGTTGATTATTATATAATGGCAATCACCCAGACCATTTATTTTTAAGCCTCAATTTATTAAGTTTACTTGTCCATAAATTCAATAAATGTTTCAATATTGGTACATCATAAGTTCATAATAAATTTTTATTCCATTGAAACAAATACTCATGTGGAAATTTTTCTAAAATAACTGCCATTTCTATCTTTGCCCAACTAGGTGGATCCTCCATATTCATTAATGCACTAAGAAATTTAAATGGAGCTGCCTCATAATAATGTTGAAAATTCGATAATCTCAAACCTCCAAATTGAAAATCCCACATCAACTTTCTCATTGCTACCCTTGGAAATTTTCCCTTCCATAAGAAGTCTCTAACTGCTTTATATAAATCCTTAAAAAAGCTTTTTTTTTTTAAATAAGGAATTGATTGAAACAAATATTGTATCCGAGGAAAATTATTCATTTTTATAGTATTAATCCTCCCCAATAAACCTAAAGGTAAATCCTTCCACCTAATCAAGTCTAATTTAATCTTTTTTATTAAAGGAAGATAATTAATTGAATATAAATCTTGATATTCTGCATTAACATTAATTCCTAAATATTTAATTTGTTTAGTCCACTTCAAATTTATAATATTTTTAATATATTGAATAATCATCTTTACAAATTGACAAAATTTCACTTTTAGCCCAATTTACCTTATAACCAGATAAATGACCATAATTTTCTAAAGATTCTTAATTGCTGATAAAGAAATATCAGGATCCACCAAATATAATAAGACATCATCAGCAAATAAATTAATCTTATATTCCTCATTCAAAATTCTCATACCCTTAACATTTTCATTTTGACATATTAATTGTGCCAAAGGTTCAATAACGATGGCAAATAAAGCAGGTGACAATGGGCATCCTTGTCTAGTAGACCTTGTTAAATCAAAAGATTCTGAAATCTGCCCATTGGTAGCAACTCTAGCCTTCGGACTATTATATAAAGCCTTTATCAATCCAATAAATGAGGAACCAAAACAAAATTTCTCAAGTACTTTAAATAAAAACTTCCATTCCACTCTATCAAAAGCCTTTTCTGCATCCAACGAAACCAATATTGGATAATTCATTTGAGATTTAGACTTGTTTATCAAAGTTCTTAAATGCAAAATATTATCAGACACATATCTATTTTTTATAAATCCTGTTTGGTCTTTATGTATTATTTTAGGTAAATATTGAGCTAATCTATTAGCCATAACTTTAGCTACAATTTTATAATCCACATTTAACAACGATATTGGTCAATAAGAAGAAACCTGTAAAGGAACTTTATCTTTTTTTGGTATAACTGTGATTATTACATTAGAACAAGATTCAGGTAATTGAAAAGTTTTATAAATTTGCTGTACTACATCCTTATAAATAAGAGATATATCAACATAAAAAGTTTTATAAAACTCTATAGAGAACCCATCTTCACCAGGTGCTTTTCCATTTGGCATATCTCTTATCGCCATTTCAATTTAATTTTCTGTAAAAGATTTATCCAACTCTTGTCTATCTTCTTGATTCAGTTGTGGCAATTTAATATTTTTCAAAAAAGTATCTATTGCATCTTTAGTTACATCTTTACATTCTGAAGTATATAATTTTTTAATAAAAATTACAAAATTCCTCATTAATTTCTTTTTGTCTAAAAGTAATACCCGATTTCTTTCTAATTGCTGGTATAATCCTAGATAATTGTTCCTTTTTTAACTGCCATGAGAGAACTTTAAGAGCTTTCTCACCCCATTCATAAAATTTATGTTTAGTTCAATTCATTAAACATTCAAACTGATATGTTTGTAATTCATTATATTTAAATTTTGAATTAGTTAACTGATTCTTTTGCATTTCGGTAGCATTTTTTTGAAATTCTTTTTCAGTAACAGTTATCTTTTTCTCTAAATCTTCAATCTCTCTGATTCTCTCTTTCTTTACTTTAGATGCATAACTAATAATTTGACCTCATAAGAAAGCTTTCATTGCATCCCATAAAACAAAATGACTAGAAACAGAATTAATATTTTTCTTTCTCTTTGGCTTGGCTTCGCGGACGAAGATTTATGGAGGGGGTAAAAAGTCCACGTCAGCTAAAAACCACAATTTGTTTTTTAAATAACTAATAAATTCTGGGTTTTGTAATAACATCTTGGAGTTCTCTGAACATCTTGTGAACTCTGATATTCTAATAATAATAATGAATGGTCTGAAACCAACCTTGCCTTATAATCCACAGATATAACCCTATCCTGCAAATGTGTTGAAATTAAAAAATAATAAATTCTTGAAAAATAATTATGGCGTGAAGAATAAAAAGAAAAATCTTTCTCTGTAGGATTAAATCTTCGCCAAATATCAACTAAATTCAAATCTGCCATCATATTAGTCACTTGCACTGCCATTTTAGATTTCTTAATTGCTCTTGGATACTTGTCCAATAAAGGCTCCAATACCACATTTAAATCTCCCCCAATCATCACATTAGAATTTGCTTGTCCAAGTAATAAAGACATATCCACAACAAAAGCTGTATCTTCAACATTTGGAGCATAAACATCAAGCAAAGTCCAAGCCTCGTTAAAGATTGTACAATTCAATTTTAATAATCTTCCACCATTTTTCTCTTCATTCTGTAACTGAAATGGTAGATTCTTGTACATCAAAATTGTCACTCCTTTTGCCTTTGAATTAAATGAAGAATAAAAAAACTTGTCCAACCCATTCACGTTTAAGTTTCAAATGTTCCTTATCTGTTAAATGAGTTTCCTGCAAAAAAGCCACATCAACTTTTAATTTTTTTAAGTAAGCAAGTACTTTCTTATGCTTAATAGGATTATTTAAACCCTGGACATTAAGAGAAGCAAACTTTAATTTAGACATTTCTTACAACAACACAGCCTCAATGTTTTAAACAACTTCAACATAACATCCCAACTCCTATACTCAATACTTTCATTGGCCAAGATGCCAAAAGCTTTCTTTTGCAAAACCACTTTCAAGGAACAATGTATCTGTATTCCCAGATCTCTCTGCATTCCTCAGTGGCCTACCATTTACTGTGTATGTTCTACCTTGGTTTTCCCTTCCAAAATGCATCACCTCACACTTGTCAGCATTAAACACCATCTGCTATTCTTCCAGATGGCCTAGATCCCTCTTCAAACTGAAAATCTTCCTGAAAAGGTGGAAAGAGGAGGAGAGGAGAACATATATCTGGCTGTGGAATCACAGAGTAGGTAATGAAAATGGTGGAAGAGAATATATGGGTTCATAGGTGAGGACAAGGAGAATCCTTGTCCTTGTTGTGCATGGGGGTGGAGGGGACCAGGGCAGGTGTGCAGGTAGTGGAGAATATGCAGCTGACAGCTGAACCAATGGGGGTCGAGGGAGAGTCACATGGTTGAAAAAGGACTAGGCCTCTGATGATCTGGCGTGCAAGTCCTCGTCCTGGAAGCAGATGCAACAGAGATGGAGGAAATGAGACAATGGAAATTAATCTTTACAGGGGACAGGATGTGAAGTTGTGTATTCAAGATAGCTGTGGGAGTTAGTGGGTTTGTAGATAGTATCTGTCAAGAATTTGTATCCTGAGATGGAGACAGAAAGATTGAGGAGAACTAGAGTGTAGCTAGAGATGGACCAAGTGAATTTGCAATCGGGGTGCAAGTTGGCAACAAACTTGATGAATTCAACGAGCTAGTCCTAATGACCACACATTTCAATTCCCCATCCCATTCCCTTGATGACATGTCTGTCCATGGTCTCAGGCTCTGCCAGACTGAGACCACCCACCACTTGGAGGAACAACATCTCATCTTCTGACAGGGTACCCTCCAACCAGATGAATAGTGACTTCTCTGCCTTTAATTAAACCCCACCCCCTTCTTCCCCTGTCACCTTTCCCCAGCTCTCTCATGTTTCCCTAGGACTATTTTCTCAGAGCCAAAATCAATTCTCACCTCTCCTCATCACATCGAATTGACCTTTTGTTGGCTCCACCCCCAGCTAGTACTGTTTTTATTCTGAGTTTTCCTTTTTTTTTCATATTCCTTGAAGAAGGGGTCTGCCCCGAACGTCACAATATATTTTAATCTTCTATCGACGCTTCTATGGAGTTCCTCCAGCATTCCTGTGTGCTTCTATTTCCACTCTCCAAAAGCCCTGCTATTTGTGTCCTAAGTCCTGCTCATTGAGTAGAACAAAAACCTCATTGATAATATCTGCACTGGTGGCTTTAGTGTAAAGCGGAGTTCTCAAATTTGATTATATCAAATTTACAGGGACAGTTAGAAACTGTTGTCAAAGGGGAAACTTATAACATCCGACAGGCAGCACCAAACAGCACTGCTGCACTCCAATTAGTGGTCTCTTGTCACTAGACAAGAGTTCAGAAGGAAGATGAACCCCACCAGTGAGATTTGAAATGGCCACTGGCTATTCTCACATTACTGAATTATTTCTTCTGGCCATTGTTCTAGTCCTGCAACAAAGTGATGCTTTTGACATCTGTAGTTTGCCATTTTTAGATCGATGGAACCAGGTCTGCAATGTGAAGAAGTACTGAACTTTGGCTTTTAAATATTTGCATAAGTTGGTTACTTCTCAACTGGGTTGCATTGGTAGGCATTCTCTTTGGAACATACCGGACGTAAGGAAAGGAGCAGAGGGCATGTTTTGCGATGATCTGTGGACTAACTTTGTGCAGATTCCCTCTGTACTTCTCCTGTTGACAATCTTCCCTCTGCATAGGGGTTGTATTGGTTGCCCTGCCCTGATCTTATTGGCAGGTGCTGTTACTTCAGAAGCAGAATTTATTTCCATGAACAAGGCATGAAATTTGGTGTTTTGCAGTAGCATCACAGTGCAAACATGCATATTATAAACATCTTGCAACATTACTAAAAAAAGAGTAAAAATAACAGTGCACAAAAGTAAGGCCGTGTCTTTGGTTCATTGATCATTCAGGAATCTGATGGCAGCAGGAAATAAACTATCTTTGAAAGCTCCTCTTTAGGCTCCTGTACCATTTTCCCTGATGGTAGCAATGAGAAGAGGGCATGGCCTGGGTGGTGGGGATTTTTGAGGATAGAGGCTGCTTTATAAAGACACCACCTCATGTGGATGTCCTCAATAGAGTGAAGTTTGTGCCTGTGATGTCACAGGCCGAGTTAACATCCCTCTGGAGTTTATTCTTATCCTGAGAGTTGGCTCCTCCATACCAGGCAGCCAAAATGCTCTCCATGGTACACCTATAGAGGATTGCGAGAGTCTTTGGTGACATACCAAATTGTCAGACACCTCAATGTATATCTGTTGGTGAGCCTTCTTTGTGATTGCATCAACATGGAGGCTCCAGGACAGATGCTCAAAGATGTTCACACACAGAAATTTAAAGTTCCTGACCCTCTCCACCATTGAATCCTTGATGAGGACTGGGCCATATTACCCCAAATTCTTCCTGAAGTCCTCAATCATCTTCTTGGTTTTGCTGATGTTGAGCGCTGGGTTATGATCATTACACCATTCAATGAGCTGACCTATTTCACTCTTGTACGTTTAGTCATTGCCATTTGTCATTCTGCCGACAACTGTGGTGTCATCAGCAAACTTTTAGATGGCATTGGACTTGTGCAGGGCTCCAGTCATGGGTGTATAATGAGTAGAGAAGTGGGCTAAGCATGTATCCTTGCGGTCCGCCTCTGTTGATAATCAGTGAGGAAGAGACACCATTTCCAATTCATATTGTCTATGGTCTTCCAATGAGAAAGTCAAAGTCAAGTATCTCGATGGAGGGGTGTGGGCGTGTGATATAGAGGCCTAAAGTTTGTAGCTTCTTGACCACTACTGAGGGAATAATGGCACTGAAGGCAGAGTGTAGTTGATGAAGAACAGCCTTATGCATTAATTGCTATTTGAGGTGATTCAGCTTTACGTTAATTTTTCACACCACTTAGACTTGCATGTTTCATGCTGCTGTCCTTGTTTTAAGCATGGAAATTTATCTGTTGCTTCTGACCCCATCTACTGCTTTGTTTATTTTACTGAAGGATGAAATTGGATAGCATTTTTGATTTTGTTGCAATTTTACAAATCAGGTCAAAAGTAAGACTCCATTCTTACTAATTTGGGTTGAATTAGTGTCATTGTTCATGACTCATTCAAAGAAAAGTCTGCATTAAAGTTGCAGTTGAGTTTTTCACTGTCTATTAAACCTTATCACTGACAACATTACTACTACTTTCTTATACTGAACTAAACTATGATAAAACAATTAAACAATGCTTAAAACAATGATTAAAATGGTCAATAAAAGTTTTCAGACCATTTCTATTCTTTCCATCTTCACAGATCAAAGGAAAATTCAAAACTGATTTATCTTCAGTGCACAAAAAGCTCAAATATACTTACAAGTCATTTTAACCCTTAAAATATTGGCTGTTAATTATTATATCTAAAAAAATAATAATCACAATTGTGAAGAAAAAAAATCAAACATAGTAACATATTGGTTAAATATTCAAAAGAAAGTGAAAGTCAATTTTCAAATCTTTCTGCCTCTTGTTAAAGACAAATTTTGGAAGAAAATATTGAATACCAAGGCCAATTACCAAATCAAATTTAACGTGAAGGAATTATTTTCTTGCCTCAAGAGCTGCCAGATCAGACTGAATCTTTACACTTGTAACATTGGAGCCCGATCGAGAACTCCTCTTGCTTCACCTGCTTCCAGCATTTGACACTCTCTGTAGGTCCTATTAGGTCCTGTATGTCTTCTTTCTTTCTTCTTTCTTCTTTGGCTTGGCTTCGCGGACGAAGATTTATGGAGGGGGTAAATGTCCACGTCAGCTGCAGGCTCGTTTGTGGCTGACAAGTCCGATGCGGGACAGGCAGACATGGTTGCAGCGGGACAGGCAGACACGGTTGCAGCGGTTGCAGGGGAAAATTGGTGGGTTGGGGTTGGGTGTTGGGATTTTCCTCCTTTGCCTTTTGTCAGTGAGGTGGGCTCTGCGGTCTTCTTCAAAGGAGGTTGCTGGCCGCCAAACTGTGAGGCGCCAAGATGCACGGTTTGAGGCGAGATCAGCCCACTGGCGGTGGTCAATGTGGCAGGCACCAAGAGATTCCTGTATGTCAGATGTTGCCTTACTATCTAAACTTGCCTCCATTTTGGATTTCTCATCCTCCTCATCACCATCTTGTGCTATAGCTTCAGCCATTTCCTTGTGGTTGATCTTAGTTTCTATTAATTATATTTTTTTGCAGTCATTCTGTTGGATCTATATCCCCAGCAGCTGTAACCCTCTTATCTGTATCCTCCTTCAGTCTTGATTCAAGTGTTGCTTTGTTTCCACTGCCTCTAATTGCCAACTTTGCAATTCTTCTATAAGTTCCTTTGTCTTCATCTTCTTAACATAGCTTCTTAGATGCAGCAGGTTCAATAGCAGCTGCTATCTTATCCATCCAGTTGATCATCACACTCAGGCAAACGTGTACAAACGGTAACTCCAAAATCAAAACAATCCTCATAGGACAAGCAGCAGTTTCTCCAAACTGTGTTCTAACTGGCAACTAATGCACAGAAGAAACCTTTGGTATGGCTTACCGCTTCTTCAGTAGTCTTGGTGCTGTTGAAGTTTGTATCTCTTTCTTCAATATGCTCTAAACAGAGCCCCAATCGATCCAGTCTGAATTCCAATTCCAATTTCCAACTTTCTACATCTTAAATTCTGTCTCTAATTGACTAATAAGTCAATAGTCCTTTTTATTGATTAAATATTGCAACTCTCTTCTTTCTAGGAAAGATTAGAGTGTTGTTTATGATTTATTCAAAGAAAAGTCAGTATTAAAGTTGCAATTGAACTTATTAAACCTTATATCAATGACGACATTACTACTACTTTCTTATAATGATACTAAAATTATGATAAAACAATGTTCAAAACAGTGTTTAAAAGGGGTCAATAAAAGTATTCCGATTATATCCATTCTTTCCATCATCAAAGAACAAAGGAAAATTCAAAACTTTTTGTTTGTCTTAAACCCACTAAAAGCTCATTGTAACCTTGACGTTGGCTGTTGCTAGGAGACACTGAAAGAATGTCAATAATATCTAGTGCTTCTTGCAGAATATCCTTGAAAATCATTTTAACCCTTCCAGATCCTTCCTTTCTCAACCGTAGCTGCCAGTTTCAACAAATCATGTACACTGAGTTACTGTACCTTACTTAGAATTATACCTTTTATAGAATTGTGCCATTCAATGCTGCATGCAACCTGGCCATTTCTCTTGAAGTTCATTGCAGTCCCACTCACAATCTATGCTGTCCTTGGATTGTGCTATCTGTCCATGTGGAAACTGCGCTATGTGAATTAAAGCATGCAATCATTGTCTGAATAAAATAGCAGCAATGGCAGATGTCTAAATATTTTGTACACATTCCTTCAGCAGTTTCTAGGAAGTGTATAGCGACAACTTGGAAATCTGATACAGACTTGGGAAATGGAGAGATGGCATGCAGAATTTCGTAGCTGAGTTCCACTTAGGAAGATTACTTATAATTTATTAAATATATATCATGCATTTTGGAAAATATGGTGCCTATATTTACAAAATGTGGGTATGAATGTTTAACAGACTCTCTGAAGACCTCATTTCTTGGTAACCTCCAATATTACATTTTGTGATATATATAGTTTATTCATTTTTTTTTCTACTTCCTTTTACTTTTTCAGGGGTTTGGAGAGGGATGGGTGGAGGGTGGACCAATGTATACCAATGTATACCACATTGTATAATTTTTCAAAGTTCTTTATTGAATTAAATGTATTAACTGTCGTGGTTTAAAATTTGTAAATAAAATGTTCCAAAAAAAGTCTAAATATTTCATAATCACATTGAAGGCTGTCGTGAGGCTATGGATTATAAGGGCAGCCCATCACTTTCTATGCAACTACAATGAAAGTCCAGGTCAAATGTGTTCATGTGACTAACATTTGCAGCCTTTCCATCAGCTGTCACATTTGGATTAGTTATCCCTGCATAATTAGATTTATTATTTGCACTAAATGGGAACACATTTTGATAATGCTAGTGTCTTGAGAGTACTTTATAACACTGCCAAATCTAATGGGACATTAATACAAAATCATAACATCTTTCAAGGAAATTATATAGCATTATGCCTTTGGATTCCACCCCCCACCCCCCCACCCCCCACTTGTAGCTGAAGTTCTGAATTTTCAGATTATTTGTGTGCTTAGACTACTCTGCCTTCAATACCATCATCTCCACTAATCACCTGACCAGGGACAAGTATATTGTGGTGATATTAAAAAACCACACACCAACGCCTCTTTTATTTTCCTTAGAAGATCAAGGAAGTCTGCATGTCGCTTGTGTCTCAATAAATTCAACAGCTACACCACTGAAAGCACATTTAATGGACAGAAAACAGCATGGTATGGAAGCTGATCTGTTAAGATCAGAAGAAATTGTAGAATGTACTGGATACACATCAGGACATATTGAAAACACCCTCCCCTCCATCTCCCGCTGTATTGAAAAGGCAGCCATCTCTACAAAGTCAGAGGCTCCTACTCCTTCAAATAGCCATGATGCTAAAGTAAGCACTAGCTGTGGAAAGCACCCCATAGCCATAGATGACCAGCCCAACCAAATAGTCTTCCAACTGTACCCTGTCAGCATTTTCAGTGGTGGGAAGCATTAATTTATATCCGCTTGTTATCACACCCGAGACTGGACTGAATACAGTGTCAAGGTCGATGAAGCAGTTTGTTTTTGCTGTTGGCTGTCTAGCACCACTCGGAGGTCTCAGACACTGGATCCCTTTGTGAATGTGGGCTTTCATAACTGGAAAATAATGCCGTGGAGAGAGATTGGAGATTTCATAAAGATGAAATAAAGATATATCGCTTGCTATACACTGTGGCAGGAGGGGAAGAGGCACAGCAATACTGGAAAGGAAATTTCAACAGTTGTCAATGCAGACCAACTACGAAATAACAGGTATTATGTTTCCTCTCTCATCGATATTCTCGGATTTTTGGTGGAAACCAGTTGCCCATATGATGGAAGATAGAGGCTTTTGATAACATGTTTTTGGTGGGGGGGGGGTTGAGAAGTGGACTTTTCTTCTCCTTACTAGACTAAGGAGAAAAAAGTCCCTGAATTGGCTGAGATTGTGAAAACTATCCCTCGCTACACCAAGTGCACCTGTCACGACATGCAAAATAAACTCAAAATACACTCAGCAATTGGTGACAGAGGAAGTTGGTGACTCCTATTACACTTTGAAAGCAGATGGAACCTGTGACCCCACCAAGTGTCAAAATATATTGATTGTCATTTGATTTGTGAATGAATCATGAGGTCACAGAACATCTGCCAACCATGGCAACAGCTGATAAAGGTGACACTCAGATATCAGGAGGCACCATTTCGGCAGAGTTAAATGAAGTTGGACTGGACACACCAAAGGTTCTAAGCCAGGGATTTGATGGAGCTGCTCTAATGTCTGGGAAGCATGGTGGCCTCCAGAAACTACTGCAAGATAAACTAGGTCGTGAGAAACCTTATGTGCACCGCCTCAACCATCAGTTATACTTAGCGGTAGTGCACACGATGTCAGCATAGTTAGCTGTGGTGGACTTCTTTCATGGGTGTGATGCCATCTACAAATTCTGCAGGAAGCCCACAATGGCTGTGCACTAAAACAGTGTGCATCTTAAATGCCTTCTGGAACAGAGATAGACAGGACCTCTTGCCTCTGTGTCAGTCATTCTAAAACCCTTTGATAACATTGCATCTCTTTTGACCAGTGGGATTGACTCTGTGCAGAGATACAAATGGAGGCTGGGGCCTGCTGCACAAGATGACCGAGCCCAGTTTTTCCATTCATTGCGAAGTTAGTGTACACAGTTCTTGCCCTGTTTCATTCACCAAACAAGTTTCAACAGAAAGAAGATGCTGACTTGATGCCAGGTTTTAAATATTGTGGCTTGTGCAACAGCTATTGTACGGAAACTGTGGTGATGAGGAGCTAATAAAGTGCGGGACACGGTCAGGGTGCCAGCGCATCACTGACACCCATGACCACCAAATGGAGATGAAAAGTGAACACGATTATGGATAATTATGTCATTATGGGAACTACAGGACACAGGGATGAAGATGAAAAAAACACAAGTTCAGAGATTTGCACTTCAACACTATCAAGTCAGTGTTTGGAGAGAAAGATCACAGATTCACTTGTTGCACTGAATCCAGAAAGTGATACATTTCTTAATGTAAAGGCTGTGAACCATATTATGGACTTATCATGATTACCTGTAATTGAGCTCACACAAAAAAAAACAATCACAGCCAGTCGTTCATTGGCTTGAAATTGTTGGTCTTTAAGCTGCAGGTCCAAGTTTAGAAACCCCAGCTCTCGCATCACTATGGGCTGTGGATGACGCCATTAGACTGGGTGTCACCAAAAGGAGTCGTGTGGTTTCCAAAACCATGCACTCTTCTCTAAAATGCCTGAGGGAGAGGGAAATTATTTCTCAATCTGGAATCATTTGAAAAAGACAGGGTGAAAGGAGAAGGGAATCAATGCCATGGAACATTCAGTATTTTGGAATTCCTGGTTGATCTGGATGATTGTTGATATCATCCAGGATTGAAAAAAAGGACTTTTATTTGGATTAAGACAAAGTAACTTTCTGAACAGGCCAATTACCAAAACTTATCTTTTACAAGAAGAAGAAAGCTTTGATAATTGACCTTCACTTTATTTTGACTATTTAACAAATATATTACTAGATTAGATATTTTTTCATTTGTGATGGTAATTATTAATTCTTTAGATATAGTGGTAATTATTAAATCTTTAGATATAATAATTAGCAGCCAGTATTGTAAGGGTTAAATAACTTGCAAGAATTACTCTGCAAGGTTCTCGAGATTCTTTCAGTGTCTGCTAGTAACAGCCAGCTTCAAGGTTGTGGTGAGCTTTTTGCGGGCTTTGAATTTTCCTTTGTTCTGTGAAGATGAAAAAAATGGAGATGGTCCGAATACTTTGATTGACCATTTTAATCATCACTTTAAGCATTGTTTAATGGTTTTATCATAGTTTTAATTCTGTACAAGTAGTAGTAATGTAGTCATTGATATGTGGTTTAATAAACCGTTAAAAACTCAACTCAACTTTAGTACAGACATTTCTTTGAATGAGTTATAAACAATGACACTCTAGTCTTTCCAAGTGATTATAAAGGAAGCAAATTCCAATGGGAACAACAATATGGAATCCTGGGCTTTATAATTAGAAACAGAACAGGAGCAAAGACAATGTGATGAAACTTTTTAAAAACTCTGATCTCGCCATAACTATTTAATTCTATCCAATTTGGAGCACCGCATGTTTTTTTTTAAAAAAGGCTCTGGAGAAAATGGAGGAGATATTGACCAGAATGATTCCTGAGAAGAGGAGGCAAAAACTATGTATAGGTTCAAGAACATTAGTGAGAAATGATGCCTCATGCAAGTCCATATTTTATTGATCAGATCCAATTGTTGAAAGTTAACGTGTTGATATGGCTTGAGACCAGCAGTCCTCATTGTATGGCTTGAAACAGTTGTAAAAAAAACTCATATTGAAATTTAGTCCAAATAACATCCATTAGGTCTAGAGGTTGAATGATTGTGGAACTTGATGACTTGAAATGTGAGCATCTCCGTGCATCTTTCTATCCACTGAAAAATAAGCTAAAGAATGGTATTGGAAATACATTGGCAGGGAATTTTAAACAAAAGGCAGGATTATTATTCTACGAACAAAGATGGATGTCTGAATAAATCACATATTTAGGGTTGGTAACCCCATGAAGCTAAAGATAATCCATTGACAAAAATAGGACAGATCTTTGAGGATTGTTTGAATCTACAGCTTTTTGAACAAGTTAGAAATTTGCAGACACCAGTAAATATAAGGCAAAACAGTCAGCTGCAATGATGTTTAGCTGGAATGATCCAACTGTTGTAACTTTGGTAAATTCTGAAAACGTACTACATGTAATTGACACGTGTGGGATGTAAGTGGCAAACTGATTCATCCCAAATTAGTAAGAATGCAGTCTTACATTTGACCTGATTTGAAAAATTGCAACAACAAAAATGCTACCCAATTTCATCCTTCACCAGTAACAAACAAGGCAGTAGGTGGGGTCTGAAGCAGCTGATAATATTCCATGTTTAAAACAAGGTTAGCAGCATGAAACATGCAAGTCTAAATGGTGTGAAAAATGAACGTAAAACTGGATCACCTCAAAAATAGCAATTCATACATACGGCTGTTCTTCATTGACTACACTTGGCCTTCAATGCCATTACTCCCTCAGTAGTGGCAAAGAGGCTATAAACTCTTGGCTTCTGTACCCCCCCCCCTCCCAGCCATCGGGATCCTTGACTTTCTCATCGGAAGACAATAGACAGTATGAAATGGAAACATCTCCTCCACATTGATTATCAACACAGGGGTTCCCCAAGGATGCGTGCTTAGCCCACTGCTCTACTCATTATACATCCATGACTATGTGGCCAGGCACAATTCCAAAGCCATCTACAAACAGAGTGACATCAGTTGTCAGCAGAATCACAAATAGCAATGAGGAAGCATAGAGGTGGGAGATAGAACAGCTTGTTGAGTGGTGTAATGAAAACAAACATGTGCTCAATGTCAGCAAAACCAAGGTGATGATTGAGGATTTAGGAGGTTAGGTGAACATGGCGCAGTCCTTATCAAGGGCTTAGTGGTGGAGAGGGTCAAGAACTTCAAATTTTTGGGTTTAAACATCTGAGCATCTGTCCTGGAGCCTCCACATTCACAAAGTAGGCTCACAAGTGGCTATAACTTATGAGGTGTCTGAGGAGATTCATTATGTCACCGAGAGCATTCTGGCTGTTTGCATCACTGTCTGGTATGGAGGCACCAACTCTCAGGATAATAAACTCCAGAGGGATGTTGACTCGACCTAAGAGATTACAGGCACCAATTTCACTCCATTAACAACATCTACATGAGGCAGTGTCTTTAAAAAAAATCCTCTATCCTCAAAGATCCCCACCACGCAGGCCGCACCCTCTTCAAAAGAGAGGAAAGCTCAGAATAAAGTCAGTACTGGCTGGGGGTAGAGCCTAGACCAACAAAAGGTCTTAATTCGATATAAGAGGAGGTGAGAATGGATTTTGGCTGGAGAAAGTCCAAGGGAAACACGAGATAGAGCTGGGGAAAGGTGACAGGAAAGGAGGAGTTGAGGTTTAATTAAAGACAGAGAAGTCACTGTTTATGCCATCTGGTTGGAGGGTACCCAGTCAGAAGATAAGGTGTTGTTCCTCCAAGTGGTGGGTGGTCTCAGTCAGGCAGTGCCTGAGACCATGGACAGACATGTCATCAAGGGAATGGGTGGGGAATTGAAATGTGTGGCCACTAGGACTACTTTGGTGCTGCTTCACCCACCAATGATGAGCTCATCAACTTCATCCATTTTGGTGCCAAGATCCACCCCAATCTCAAATTCACTTACTCCATCTCTAGCTACACTCTAGTTTTCCTCAATCTTTCTGTCTCCACAAATTCTTGACAGATACCATCGACAAACCCACTAACTCCCACAGCTATCTTGAATACACCACTTCACATCCTGTCCCCTGGAAAGATTAATTTCCATTGTCTCATTTCCTCCATCTCTGTCGCATCTGCTTCCAGGACGAGGACTTGCATGCCAGATCATCAGAGGCCTAGTCCTTTTTCAACCATGTGACTCTCCCTCAACCCCCATTGGTTCAGCCCTCACCTGCATATTCTCCACTACCTGCACACCTGCCCTGGTCCCCTCCACCCCCATGCACAACAAGGACAGGATTCTCCTTGTCCTCACCTATGACCCCATATTTTCTCTTCCACCATTTTCATTATCTACTTTAAGATTCCACCACCAGATGCATATTTCCCTCTCCTCCTCTCTCCACCTTTTCCTGGGACCACTCAATCCATGACTCTTTTCCACTCCTCCCACACAACTAATCATCCCCTAGGTTCCTACCTCTGACCACAGGAGATGCTCTACTTGCACCCACACCTCGTCTATCACCACAATTCTGGACCCCAAAGCAATATTTCATTTGTGAATATTCAGGGGCCATCTACTGCTCCCGTTGTGGTCTTCTCTACATCGGAGAGACTGAGCACAGACTTCAAGATTACTTTGCTGTGCACCTCAGCTCGGTCTGCTGCAATAGCATTGATCTCCCAGTGGCCACCCATTTCAATTCCCCATCCCATTACCTAGCTAACATGTCTGTTCATGGTCTCATGTACTGGAAAACTGACACCACATGCACATTGGAGGAACAACACTTTAGCTTCCACTTAGACACCCTCTATCCATGTAGCATTAACACTGACTTCTCTGGTTGTTATTAAATACGCCTCCATCCAAGCCTTTCTTTCCCCAGGTGTCTCTCTCCCTTTTCCCCTCTGACTACTTTCACAGAGCCAAAAATCAATTCTCACCCCTTATCCTATCTAATTCACACCATTTTATTTGGTTGGACTCCTCCACCAGACAACATTGTCTGCGTTTCGAGCTTCTGTCTGATCTCGAAAGCTAAGCGGGCTCAGGACTGGACAATACTTGCCAGGGAGACCACCACAGAACAGCAGTTGCTGTAGGTTTCTGTGAGGGGCGGTGGACCAAGTGGCGACTCTGTCTATCTTATGGTAAATGAAAGTTAAAGAATTTCATGTATGTTACATTCTAAATGTAAATGTGTCAATAATGGAACCTTCACTCTTTGTTTATTCCTTGAAGTGCTCAGGCCTACAACATCACCAATTTATCTTATCTCCTATGGATGCTGCAAGACCCGTGGAGTTCCTACAGCATTTCTGTGCATTTTACTACAATCACAGCATCTACAGACTTTTGTATTTCACTCTAGAGAGTGGAAATGCACATCAACGTCAGAAGAGTTGAATTAAGATTGGAATAGAACAGGCTGTAGAACCTTCAGCAATCCAATAATTTTTTTTTAATTGATGTCACAACCATCACATAGGCAAAATTAAGGGTGTGTCTCAGTGACCTGAGTTTGCACTCAGACTGAGTAACTGCAAGATAAAGTCATCAACCATCAGAGGTAAGCCACAAGTTTGGATAGGAGAGAGACAACCAATCACATGCGTAAGTCTCAAGCCAAACTCCCCCACAAACACCAGTGTTGGAGACAGCCACTGCAATGTACTGAATATTTCAATACTCCTATCAATCTGGCTTCTTGTTCCATCAAAGTTTTAAACCAAGGCCTTTGAAGAACTCTTGCACAATTTCACTCTCCTGCAAGCTGACCCTAATGTTAGTCTCCCCTGCATGCTAAATATTCCTGCAATGCAGAGGATCAGGCTTCAGGAATCACAGTTCATGAATTCACTCCTTGATCCAGCACACCCACAGAAGGAAACTTTATTCTCAATAAATTATTTACAAAAAAACATTCAGCCTTTTCATATCCTTAGTGGCATATCCAGATATATCCACCAATGCATGTTGCTACATTTGTTATACATTTGTTATCTATTGAGCACCATTGCCACCACTGTGGCACCTTGTCATTACTTCACCCCCCCCCACAATTGTTTGTGGGGCTTCTCTTTAGTCTCAGCTCCTCAATGCCAAGGTTCTGGTGGTGGACCTTCCCCAAAAAGCCCTTGCGTTGGCAGCACCAGTCCTCAGTGCGTCCCTCAGCATGAACTCCGGCAGCCTGGAATATGCTAGCCAGCAACATTCCCTCACTGAATTCTCCATGTGCTGGAACCCCAACAGGTTTTTGGACAGATTAATGGAGTCTTTAATGGAGTTGATCATCTTCCAGCAGGTCTGGGTGTTTGTCTGTGCGAATGTAGCCCGTAAATCAGAGAGTCCTCTGTCATGCTGCTAATGGGGATGAACCATGACAACGAGCCTTGCTTGCATCCTTTCCCACACATTCTTGGCAAATCCACATTCTGCAAAGGGGTGGGTGACTGCCTCCATTCAACCGCAGCCATCTCAGTAACTACATGCATTGTGAGCGAAAAATCAAATGCTGGAGAAGCTCGGCAGGTCAAACAGTGCCTTTATGCAGCAAAAGTAAAGATACAGAACCGACGTTTCAGGCTTCAGCCCTTCACCAAGGTGCTCATCTTGATGTATTTTACCTTTGGTACGTATAGACACTGTTTGACCAGCTGAGTTTCTCCAGCATTTGTGTTTTTTTGCTTAACCAAAGTTTCAACAGAACCTTGTTTTTTTTAAACCTGGATTGTGAGTGATATTCCTGTCATACAGGAAGGATCTGATCAGGAGAGCTTCTCTCACTGCCAGCTAGATCAAGTCCCAGAACCTGTTAGTGAGCACTGGTATCCATCAGATGACCTGGGCACTCTGCTCAGGAAACCACTCCATGGGGCCACCTGTTCCATGGCCACGTCTCCACAATGAGGTGGAGGGGACCAGGGCAGGTGTGCGGGTAGTGGAGAATATGCAGGTGAGGGCTGAACTAATGGGGGTCGAGGGAGAGTCACATGGTTGAAAAAGAACTAGGCCTCTGATGATCTGGCGTGCAAGTCCTCGTCCTGGAAGCAGATGCGACAGAGATGGACATGACTTCATACAACCCTGAGATTTGTAGTGACTGAGTCTTTTGCCTGCAAGGCCAGGCAGAATTTCTGCTTATTGGCAGTGTAAATTGAACTCAAGAAAAAGATACATTTAGAAATGTAAACAAGCTGACTGTGTAAATACAGGAAACAAAATATTCTGTGATATCAGAATCCTTAAAGGAATCACTGACTGTGTCTGATGTTGGGGAGTCTGATGGTGGAGGAATAGCAGCTGTTCCTGAACCTGGTGGTACAAGGCTTGTGGCACCTATACCCCTTTCCTAATGGGTGCAGTGAGAACAGTGCCTGTCCTGGGTGACACGAATCCTTCACGAATGCTGCTGCTCTCAGACACCAGCGTTCCCTACGGATTTGCTCGATAGTGGGGAGAGTTTTGCCTGATATTTTGGGCTATGCCCACTACCTTTAGCAGGGCCTCCCACTCACAGGAAGTCAGTCATACCCCAATACAAAGCCATACCATATCAAGTTACCACTGTGGTTACCAAAACACTGATATAGCACCAGCAATTAGGCTGGGGTTTTTAATCCAGTGCTGTCTGTGAGGTGTTTTTACATCCTTCCCGTGTCTGCGCGGGTTTTCCCCAACGGCTCTGGTTTCCTCAAAACATATTGGGGTTGTAGGTAAATTGGATATAATTGGGCAGCACAGACTCATGTTCTGAAATGACCTGTTATCGGGCATTATGGCTAAATTAATAGAAAGCCATGATTCAGCCAGTTAGCACACTTTCCACTACATATCTGTAGAAGTCTGCCAAGGTCTCCAATATTATACCAAGCCTCCACAAACTCCTGAGGAAGTAGAGGCACTAATGTGCTTTCTCCAAGATGACATGAGAAAATTCGGTCAAGGAAAGATCCTCCAAGATAATGACTCACAAGAATTTAAATTTTCTCACCCTTTCCATCTCTGATTCCCCAGTGATAACTGAATGGTACACTTCTAGTTTTTCCCTTTCTAAAGTCTACAATAAGTTCGTTGGTTTTGGTAACATTTAATGTGAAGTTGATGTTAGTACACCATTCAGCCAAGTTTTCAATCTCTCTCCTCTATGTTAACACATTGCCCCTTTTTAAAAAATATACAGCCAGGTGACTGCCAGGGCAGAGGTATGGTGGGGGGATGGGGGATGGGTCACATCTACATTAATACCAAGACCATTTAGCACAAGACAACTCAGTTCTTCCCTGTTATTGAGAGAGAGCATCATGTCCTCAGACAGAATTTCTAATAGTCCTTTGCAAGCCATTCAGACCAATTTTTGTTGCACGCCAGAGCCCCCCCAAACCTCCAGGTAGTCAGATCTGACTGTGAAGGGGGTGGTGGGTCAGCCAGACCAGTTACTGAAGTACATTGCCTCACTCTTCTACCAGTTTACCATGGTGCTTGATGCAGACTCAAAATAGATGCAGATCAGTCTGCGGACCGATCGTGTGCCTGAATACAAGACAATGGTTTTGTCCATTGTTATGAGCCCAGAGGACCCCAAAACTCAGCAGGAATAGAAATTCATCAAGACAAATAAAAGTTGCTTTTAATCATCTTTAAGCACGAAAACAAGATAATTACTATTAACTAACCTAACTTCAAATTTGAAGCGCAAGTGTATGTAATGTGTATACAAATTCAGAAAAGTTCTTTAATTCACAATCCAATCTCACTTCTCACTCCTTCAAGTTCACTGGTTTCAGGCAATTTTTATACTGTGCACAGAATTTAACATTTATTAATTTTACCAGGCTCTTGTGCTTGAAAGGTAAATGATTACCACTCAGGAAGGTTCTTGTCAGTTTTTAGAGAGTGATTTGTTGCTTGGTGGACACCCACAGCTGATTCTTTCCGATCAGCCACTTCAGTGTCTTACCGAAAAAACCAGTCCCATCAGGGTTTTCCAGGTAATAACATCCTTCTTTTAGATCACCTCAGGATTCTGTTTTTTTCCCCTCTCATTTCAAGTGAAACATTAGGCAACCAGTCCTCTCCTTTTGTATGGACCACAAGGGCTTTGACAAGGCTGAACTAAGAACTCACAACCCTTCTTTAGAATGTTTTTTTTTCCCCACAAGCTTGCCAGCTTGTCCTGTTCAAGACCCAGCTGGTGCTGCTGAACTTTAGATCTGAATTCTGTCTTTCTCTTTCCTCCCCCCCTCACACAACCAAACGACCCTCTTAGAACAGTCAACTGCATTCAGACAGACTGCTCCAGACCTAATCTTCTGAGTTCATTATTTGTTGCTTTCCAAAACAATAATCCATTACTCCACATCATGTCCAATTAATACCTACTTGTGAAGTCCTTATAGGCATCCTTCAAAATTTTTTCCAAAGGCACCTGGAGCCAATACTGTCTGACTTGAGCAGAGCTCTGGCATTTTAAATGAGATTGGTTTTGAAGTGTTTGTATGTGAACTACACTAAAAAAAAACCTGCCACAATTTATCTCATTTAAAACACATCTACATACAATATAAAATATAACAATCTATCACACCACGTACAGAGAAGCTTTGACCAGAGTGCCTCCACTGCTTGGCAGCATCACTGTCCTTCCTGATGGATTCAGCAAATGGCTTCCTGCAGCACGTAAGCAGATTAGGAGAGAAAGTATACAACCCTGCCTGACTAGGAATCTGTTCCCTAGTCATTGATTTAACTACAGTACGTATCTGTGCAGAGTAGTTTGATCCACTTTTGGAGAGCATTGTGAGATATCCAGTAAAAGCTTTCTCCTGGTCCAAGCTGGTGTATACCCCCCCCCACCCCCCTTTACACCCCCTTACCCCCCACTCCCCCCACCCCCCCTTACCCCCCTCTTACCCCCCCTTATCCCCCCTTACCCCCCGCTTACCCCCCCGTACTGGGACCCCAGCTGTTCACAATTTACATTAATGATCTAGATGAGGGGATTTGATGTAATATCTCCAAATTTGCAGACGACACTAAGCTAGGAGGGGTTGTGTGCACGAAGAGGGGGGTCAGGAAACTCCAGTGCGATTTGGATAAATTGGGGGACTGAGCAGATACATGGCAAATGAACTACAATGTGGATAATGTGAGGTTATCCAATTTGGTAATACAAACTGAAGGGCAGATTAATATTTGAATGGCAATAGATTGGGAGATGGGGAAGTGCGGAGAGACCTAGGGGTTCTTGTGCACCAGTCACTGAAGGCGAGCATGCAGGTACAGCAGTCGGTTAAAAAGGCAAATGGTATGTTGGCCTTCATATCAAGAGGATTTGAGTATAGAAATAAGGATACCTTACTGCAGTTGTACAGAGCCTTGGTGAGACCACACCTGGAGTATTGTGTGCAGTTTTGGTCACCTTATCTGAGGAAGGATGTTCTTGCAATGGAGGGAGTGCAGAGGCGATTCACCAGGCTGATACCTGGAATGGCAGGAATAACTTATGAGGAAAGATTGTGCAATTTGGGACTGTACTCGCTGGAGTTTAGAAGATTGAGAGGGGATCTCATAGAGACATATAAAATTCTGGCAGGACTGGACAGAATGGATGCGGAAGGGATGTTTCCAATGGTGGGGGAGTCCAGAACCCGGAACCATGGTTCGAGGATAATAGGCAAACCATTTAGAACTGAGATGAGGAGGAATATCTTTACCCAGAGGGTGGTGAATCTGTGGAATTCATTGCCACAGAGAGGAGTAGAGGCAGGTTCATTTAATATATTTAAGAGGGAATTAGATATATTTCTTCAGTATAAGGGAATTGGGGGCTACGGAGAGAAGGCGGGGACGGGGTACTGAACTTTAAGATCAGCCATGATCTGATTGAATGGCGAAGCAGGCTCGAAGGGCCGAATGACCTACTCCTGCTCCTATCTTCTATGTTTCTTTGTTTCTAAATCATGCCTCCAACTGCTATGGGTCACCTGGCATCGATTGTCCAATCAGCTGCATTCTGCTGAGTCTAAGCTTATCAAATCATGCCTCCAACTGTTTGGGACATCTGACCTCGATTGCCCAATCAGCTGTTTCCAACTGAGTTTGAGCTTTTCAAATCTTGCCTCCAAATATTGGACTCTCATCTCTATATCAGTGGTTCTCAGCCTTTTACTTTTCACTCACGTACCTCTTTAAATAATCCCTATGCCATTGGTGCTCCGTGATCAGTAAGGGATTAAAGTGGTACATGAGTGGAAAAGGAAGGTTGAGAATCACTACTCTAGACCAAATTGTAACTGAAATATTTTGCTTGAGAAAAATTGCCATTGGCCCATTTCTTTTGGAGTTATGAAACCAGTCAATATGTGGAAAGTTAAAATCTCCTACCATCACAACCTTATGTTTCCTGTGCAGCTATCTGCTATCTCTCTACAGATTTGCTCCACATATTCTCATTGACTCTTGGTCGGTCTATAATACAATGCCATGAGTATGACCATACCTTTCCTATTCCTATATAGTTTCAGTAGATGAGCCACCTGGAAAGCCCTGTCTGAGCACAATTGTGATATTGTCCCTGATGAACAATGCCGCTCCTCTCTATTTCTTCCCTCCCGCTCCATCAGAACCCCAGAACATTGAGCATGTGGTGAATACTCTCTTTTTAAGCCTCTAACCCCAACATTGAGTTACTCTCAGTCAACGACATACACAGTGCTGTATGTCTGATAGCGGACACCTAAAACGTCCCATTTTGAGGTCCGACATAGAAGGAGGATACCAAACAGATTTTTTTGAAATGTGGTCACAACTTCGGTGAAGAAGTACTTCATTCCTATTGACTTCTGGAAAAATCTAATTTGCAGCCAGGTGGCATTGTTAGCACAGCATTTATTGCAATGCTGTTAGAGTGCCAGCCCTTGTGTTCGGAGTTCAAATCCCGCACTGTCTGTAAGTACATTCTATATTCACCGTGTGTCTGCATGGGCTTCCTCCAGGGACTCCAGTTTCCTCTCACCATTTGAAATGTACCAGGAGTTGTAGGTAAATTGGGTATAATTGGTTGGCTCGGGACATGGGTTGAAAGGGCCTGTCAGCATGCTATATATCTAAATTTTTTAAAATGATTTAATAAAATGTATCCATTCAATGGAGAAGGAACGCTCAGAAGGATATTGAGAACTTTGAGGGCATACATCTTTGAGGTCCATGTATGAGCTCTAGCTTAACTGCATAAAGAGCACAGCTCCTGACAAACATACCCATCTACCAAACTCATCAGACACCCCACCCCCATTTTTGGAAAAGCCTATGATTCCCACACTGGCTTTGAGGCATCTCAAAACTAAATAAAAAGAAATACAGAATGGAAGCAAGTCCTGCTTAATCCTTATGAACAGCCTAATTTTACATACAAAATGATAAAGGGTATTAGTAGAATCAACACAGGCAGGCTTTTTCCACTAAGATTCGGTAGGATGTGTGTTGAAGGTGAAAGGTGAAAGATTTGAAGGGAAGATTAAGATTGAGAGGGTGGGACGAGTGGTCAGCTGAAGTGGTGAATGTGGGCTCGATATTGACATTTAAGAAAGATTTGTATGGTTATATGGATGGGAGGAGTATGGAGGGCTATAGAATGGGTGCAGGTCAATGGAAGAAGGTAGAATAATAGTTCAGTACAGATTAGACGGGTTGAAGGACCTGTTTCTGTGCTTTAGGGCTCTTTGGTTCGAAGATAGCCAGTCAAAGTGAAGATATCCATGTTATTCTCCTGAAATTGCAGCTCATTTCCCTCAAAATGACTACATTATTGAAATTATGCACATAATTTATATGTAAAATGCTGCTCTCCATTCCTACATTTTCACTGAAGAATCTACCTCACTTTGACTGAAAGATGTGGCAGTCTGAATCGTCTGCCCTTTAAATCAGTGGTTCTCAACCTTTTTCTTTCCACTCACATACCACTTGAAGTATTCCCCATGCCATCAGTGTTTTGTGATAAGTAAGGGATTGCTGAAGGTGGGATGTGGGTGGAAAGAAAAAGGTTGAGAACCACTGTTTCAATCGTACCTCATTGACTTGTTATGTGCCCAGTTTTATAACTCCAAAGGAAATGGGCCAACGACCATTTTTCTCAAGCAAAATATTTCAGTAACTATTGGGTCTAGAGCAATGATTCTCAACCCTCGCTCCCACTCACCTCCCACCTGAAGCAATCTTTTACTGATCACAGAGCACTGATGGCTTAGGGAGGTGAATGGAAAGATAAAAGTTGAGAACCACTGCTTTAAATCAACTCTTAAATTGATTTTGTTTGCTGTAGATGAAGCAGGGACATTCTATTAGAATCTGTCAGGAGTTTGTATGTTCTCCCTGTGACCTGCTTGGGTTTCCTCTTGGTGATCCATACCACAGTTGAAGTGGACCAGAGACCCGACCAGTCACCCTGTACCACCACCCTCCTCTGCCAGGCAGAAATTGTCCTCACTCTAAATAACTTATCCTTTAACTTATCTCACTTCCTCCAAATCAGAGGAGCAGCCTGGGTTCCAGCTATGACTGCCTGTTTCTGGGTTTTATGGACAATCCATGCTGCATTCTTACATAGGCAAGGCCTCTCAACTCTTCCTCCATAACATTGATGACTACATCAGGGCTGCCTCATGCACCTTCATTTATTTTGTGGCCAACTTCCACCCCGATTTCAAACTCACCTGGTCCATCTCTGACAACACTATCTCTTTCCTGGATCATCTCGTGAGATGAGCTTGCCACCGATATATATTACAAACACACCAACTCCCACTTCCTCACACACTGTCCCCTGCAAAGATTCTATCCCCTTCTCTCAATTTCTCCATCTCTTCCACAACTGATCCCAAGATGAGGCCTTCCAGTCCAGGTCTTCTGAAATGTCTGCCTTCTTCCAGAAACAAGACTTCCCCTCCACCACCATCAACTCAGCACTCATCCACCTCTCGTCCATTTCCCACTCATCTGTTCTGGCCCCCTCTGCCCCCAGATGCAACAAACACAGGATTCCCTTTGCCCTCACCTACCACTCCACCAGGTTCCGCATCCAATGCATTATTGTCCACAGTTTCCAGCACTTACAACAGGATCCCATTACTAGACACATCCCCTCTCCTCCCCTCCCTACCTTCCATAGAGACCGCTCCCTCCATGACTCCCTTGTGCCCTCATCTCTCCCCACCAAACACCTCCCCTGCACCTTCCCCTCTGCCCACAGGAGGTGCAACATTTGGGCCCATACCTCCTCCCTCACCATAGTCTGGAGCCCCCAAACAGGCCTTTCGTGTGAAGCAACACTTCACTTGTGTATCAACAGCATTGACTTACTGCATCCGGTGCTTCCTTCGTGACCTTCTCTACATCGGAGAGACTTGGCTCAGACTGGGATATCACTTTGCTGAGCACTTTCACTCTCTCTGCACCAGTGACAGGGACCTCCCAGTTGCCAACCATTTCATTCTGCTTCCCACTCCCACACTCAGATATCTGTCCATGGCCTCATATACTATCCCACCAAGACCACCTGTAAATTGGAGGAAAAACACCTGAATTTCCATTTGCACATCAACATCAACTTCTCTGGTTTCTGCTAACCTGCTCTCCATTGTCCCTCCCTTCCTTTCCCTCAGCTCTCCACTCCGTTCCCTCTCTCTTCACCAAGCCACTCCTCCTCCCCTTGATCGCTGCTGTACCCTCCCTCCCTTCTCCACCTATCACCTCCTCCCTTTGCGACCACACCTCCCCCTTACCTTTTTATTCGGACGCCTGCCAACATTTTTCCATACCTTGATGAACGGCTCAAACCATAAATGTCAGTTATGTATTTTTTTCTTTGCTACATAAAGGAGACTGCTTGACCCACTGAGTGACTCGAGCATTTTTTAAAACTTTTAGATTATTTGGTAGCACAGGGTCATGGGCTGGAAGGGCCTGTTACTGTACTGTAAATCTCTAAAAAATTCAGTTCATTTCAAGTTTATTACTCATCCGATTGTACCAGCACAACCCGACAAAACAACGTTCTGTGGCCCATGCTGCAGAACACGTGAACAAGTGTGACACACATAGAGATAAACAATACACAGACACAGTTTTTATGTTCCTATATTAACATAAATGTTAATGAATAGTAGAGTCACTGAGCTATGTTTTAGCAGTCGTTCAGCTGTCTCACTGCCCATGGTAAGAAGCTGTTCTGGGTCTGACAACTCTGTGTATTTTTCACGTCAGGAGTAGCGGGAAGGTTCTGCATGAAGGTGGAAGGGGTCCTTTCCAACTTTGTGAATCCTCCTTAAACAACAATCCCAGTAAATCACATTGATAGAGGAGTGAAGGGGGGGGGGGTTGTTGGGGGACATTAGTCATCTTCTCTACTGCTCTGAACCGATGCAGCAACCATACCCTACTGTGATGCAGCCGGCCAGGACGCTCTCTGTAGAGTTCCTACAGAATGCGAAAAGGTTGGTGGCCGACAGCCTTGCCCTTCTCAGTCTTCTCAGGAAGTGCTGTCACTGCTGTGCCTTCCGAACAAGTGAGGAGAAGTTGTGTGTCCGGAATAGGTCACTTTTTAAGTGGACTTCAAGGAACTTGGTGCTCTCCACTCTTTCCACTACTGAGCTCTTAAGGTGTCCTGGTCCTCCTGAAGAACACAATCATCCCCTTTGTCTTGTCCATGCTGAGACGTGAGTTGTTATTCTTGGACCATTTCATGAGATTTTCCACCTCTTCTCTATATTATGACTCATCGTTGTTCCAGATGAGGCCAACTCCTATCGTGTTCTCTGCAAACTAGATGACTCTGTTGGAGCTGTGGATTAGTAATGTGAGCAAGAGTGGGCTGAGCACACAGCCCTGAGGTGCACTATAACTATATAACGATTACAGTATGGAAACAGGCCATCTTGGCCCCTCTAGTCCACACCAATTTAAGTGATTTCCTCTAGTCCCACCTACCCGCTCCCTGTCCATAACCCTCCATTCCCTTCACATCCATGCAATCTTCTCTTAAATGACAAAATTGATCCTGCTGCAACCACCGCTTCCAGAAGGTCATTTCACTCAGCCACCAATCTCTGAGTGAAGAAGCTTCTCCTTATGTTACTTCTAAAATTTTTCCCCTAACACTTAACTTATCATCCCTTGTTCCAATCTCTCCTACCCTCAAGGGGAAAAGCCTATTCATGTCTACTCTGTCTATCCCCCTCATAATTTTAAATACCTCTATTAAATCCCGCCTCAACCTTCTACATTTCAATGAATAAAGACCCAGTCTACTCAATGTATTCTCGATACTGCAATCCCAGCAACATTTTAGTAAATCTTCTCAGCACCCTCTCTATGAGTGCTCATCTTAGAGGAGGTTTATCCGTGCAAGTGTCTCCACTAATCCTTTCAGAAATGTTTGTGGCTTTAGCCTCGATGATGTCTCTTCATTTGATTCCCAGGACTGTCTCCATGGATCTTGGCTTCTTTGCAATCACCTCCTACATGAGAAGGGGAATGACATCAGTGAACCTGAAAAATGATTGGATAATGAGATTACCATAGCTGAATAGCAGTCGGCCTGTGAGCGCAAGGTTCCAGTGAGACAAATCGAACAATAGAAGTTGGTCATTAAACAGGAACGTCTGCAGATGCTGCAATAAACTAGAACTCAGCAGGTCAAGGAGTGTCCATAGGAAGCAAAAGGTTATCAATGATTCGGGACTGAGCCCTTTGTCAATGTATGAGCAAAAGCATCCAGTTCGCTGAGTGAAAAGGTGGGGTGCAGGGAAGAAAGGGTAGGGGAGGGGCACAGGCTAACAGGAAAGAGCTGATGGGTGGGAGGGAAGAAAACAAAAAGTGATGAGATGCTAGGGGACAGGGATTTCACTCCGAATGGAGAAGGAAGGAGGTGGAGAGCTGGAGAAAAGGAGAGGGATGGGGAAAGAGCCTAACAGGAACTGGCCACTCGCCTAATGGAAACGGGGCACTCGCCAACCAGATGGCAGTAACATCGACTTATGCAGTTTGTCTCTCCTTCTTTGTACTAAACGCTTCACATTTCAAAGAGTCACAGCTCAGATTTGTTTTTTGAATAACGCCTTAATTGTTGCAGTATCTCCTCTTTCGAACGTGTAGAGAGAACCTAAGCAGAATTGGAAATGGCTTTGTTGATGCCGGCAACCAAGAAATATCAGTTGAATCTTTCCACAGCAAAGCAGCAGATATTTAGAAAGTTTCCTGCAACATCATTAATTGGTTCACATTAATTGATGCACTATATTGTCTGGCCAACTTGATTCCCATGGGCTTTAAACAACTTTTTTTTCTCCTTTTAATGGTTCACAAATCTCACAGAGAGAAAAAGTTCACCCAACAGCAAAGAACAGAAAATATTTTTATCAGCATGTGCTTCACTCAGTGCACTTGAATTTAAAGGATCAATGGATATTATTTTGACAGATTTCCTGAAACACAACCACCTGGTATTTAAATGCCTCTAACAAAGTTTGCATGTAAGAATGCCTCACATTGCACATTAAAAAGCTGAGAGAACATTTTCAGCTCAAGTTAAATCTTCTCCTTCTATGATTCTGTAATTTTGGAAGGAGCAATAATTTTGTGCACTTCCCTACACTTTTGTGCACTCTGCTTGCCTGACCTTTCTTTATGGCCACCAGGGGGATAAGAAAAGGCACTTCCTGCTTCCACATTAATCACCTTTATAATAATCAATGAGGCATTTAGCAATCGATGTTGGTACATTGATGCCATATTATGATAGACATTGAGTTTATTTTACAGCTGTAAAATTGAATTGAATAAAGTAATATAGTTAATTCAGTGCTCACTTTTTTGCTCATATCAAGTTAATATTTTACAATAAAATTATATGAGGCTGATATTTTGTCCAATCGTAAATCTCAGTTCCAAATGGTTAAGAAATCTTTCTTGAATGCTAAAGAGATAAAATATACCTCTATCATCTGCTGACTATATGGAAGTTCAACTTGTACAGTAGGTCCAGGTCAAACACCTAAATGGAGAAGATGAGATACCCAGTTCAAATAGTACATTCAAAAGGAAATCTCCTAACAGTGGTCTGTGTAAGAAAATTGAGGCCTCAAATCTGATTAGCAGGGTACAAAACATCTGGGAGGTGAATCTGATGGTGATATACTACAGTTTTGGATGAAAAATCAGGAACCAGGAGACCTGGAAAATTTGCCCATGCATTTTCTTTTGTATCTGTGCATGTTTCTCTGCTCTTCAAAGCTTTACAAAGCAAATCAGTTCCCTTCGACTATTTTGTCCATGATGTTGTCTCCAATATAAGGTCAGAAGTGGCAATGTTTGCTCAGTGATTGACAAGAATGTTCTGTTCCAGTCTCAGTGTCCCAGATAATAAAGCAGTCTGCGTGTAATAACTCCAATATGTGCTGCCAAGCAAAATTCAGGCCACAGAGGTGCAAGGCAGTAAACATTTCCAAAATCACAACTTAATAATCTGCTCTTGACATTCAACAACACTTCCATCATCAACTCCTGGGGGTCACCCTTGTTCAGAAGCTGAATTAGAGCAGCCGCGTAAATATTCTGGCTATAAGAGGAGGTCAAAGATTGGATATCTTACAGTGGGTAATTCTCTGTGTGTTTTCCACAGGGCATGAGCAGATCTGTTATAGCATATGTTTCACTTGCCTAGATGGCTGGTGCTCTCAATAGCGCTCATTCTCAATAACATCAAAGACAAATTAAACAATTTGACGACACCCCACTTACCACCTTGTGCATCAACATCTGACATTACCAGTTCACCTTGGCTGTAATATGACCTGGCAGCAGTGTCATATGTGGGACTTCCACAGTGATTGCCTGTAAGAGTGAGCGTAACCCTCGATTTTCACTGAAAACAGTGTGGATACTTGTGCTTGATTTCTGCACCCACCTTGAGCGGCAAGCAAATATAAGAGACTTTGTGGCTCTCAAAGTCAAAGTTAAGATCACCCTCACTCACAGAAACCTTGCAGATAGTTTCTGCTAAGATATGTTTAATCTGATTCAGGTACACGATCTTTTATCCGGACATCTAAAATCCAAAAATCTCCAAAATCCGGCAAGTGGGGACCAGCGGTTGGGGGAGGCGGCCGAGGGGCCGGCGGTCGGGTGAGGTAGCCGGTGAAGACTGCCAGGCAGCCGAGGGACTGGTGGTCGGTGGAGACTGCCAGGCGGTTGGGGAGGCGGCTGCGGGAGACTGCCAGGAAGCCAAGGAACTGGCAGTTGTGGGAGGCGGCTGAGGGACAGGTGGTCGGGGGAGACTCCTGGGCGGCCGAGGGACCAGGGGTCAGGGGAGACGGCCAAAGGACCGGTGGTCAGGGGAGAAAGCCATGTGGCCAAGGAACTGGCAGTCAGGAAAGACTGTCGGGCGGTTAAGGGAGGCGGCTGGGAGACTGCGGGTGACCGAGGGACCAGCATCCACGAATGTCCCCTGTGACAGAGTATATAGATGTTTTTGTGAAATAAATTGGGAAAGGTTTGTTTGAGTAGGTGACATACACTTTAAAACAGATCTTATTTGCAATACTGGAGTTCTGCTAATGCTAGACGTAATGGCTTCTTTCAGCTTTTACAAGAGCTTTGAAGAGTGCTCAAGAGACTTCACTAATATATTGATGTTTCCCAAAGGCAACAGATGAAAGCGCATGCTGGAGTCACTGCAGTCTGGAAGGAGAACTTGCTGTTGTAAGAGGGTCATGTGGTTTTGCAAGCAGAGAGAGTCAAATAGGCTTTCTCTCTCTGAGAGAGTGAAAGAGATAGAGAGAGAGAGACGGAGACAGAGTCAGAGACAGAGAGACAGAGATCACTTGACAGTCATACAGCCAGCAGAAGTAGCTGGAACTGGAACAGAACAAGCTGGCAGGCCTGACTGGAAGACGGCCTGGTCAAAGCCCTTGTGGTTTATGCAAGAAGAGAAGACTGGGTGTCTAATGTTTCACTTGGAATAAGTGAATCAAAAGGAACTCTGTGGTGACCTGAAAGAAAGAGGTTATCATCTAGAGAACCCTGATGGGGCAAATTTAATTAGCAAGACACTAGAGTGGCTGATTAAAAAGGAATTAGTTGTGGATGTCCTGGAACAACAAATTTCTCTCTGTAAACCGACAAGAACCTTCCTGAGTGATAACCATTTACCTTTCAATGACCAAAGCCTGGCAAACTTCATAAATATTAAATTCAGTGCACAGAATAAGAATTGCCTGCAGCCAGTGAACTTGGAAGAATGAGAAGTGAGATTGGACTGTGAACCAAATAACTTTTCTGAACTATCACACACATGATACACAAGTGCACTTAGAATTAGAAGGGGGGTTAAGTTAGGTTAAGTAAGTTAGTGACAAGTTAAAGTTTGATTCTATTTTCATGTTTAAAGATAATTAAAAGCAACTTTTGTTTAAGTAACCCTTTGTCTTTGGTGAATATCTATTGCTGTTGGGTTTTGGGGTCCATCTGGGCTCATAACACCCCTCTTCTCCAAGATGACATTCGGTATTTTGTTCAGTATCTGAAGGACCCACACAGCTGTTGGCCACTTGAGGATAAAGGACCCTGCACCAGACTATAGGCTGCTGGAGACTGGCTCATAGGTGCCAGGTGGTGGAATCAGGAGTCAAGAGGGTGCTGAGAGGGCAAGAAGGCCCCCAAAAAGGCCAGAGGCCCTGCAAGCTTCCTGATCATATCAGGGGTTTGGATCTGAACCTCAGGTCACCTCAGAATTGAACAGGAATCTGTAAGGCAGCGGGAGTGCCGGAGATGAATCCACAGACACTCAGTGTTTCTGAAGGGACTCCCCTTTTGCTTCACTTCTTATTATTATTGGGGGCACCAGGAAATGCCAATGGGGACTCTTTATTTGCCTTTATAGCAGGCAAAAATTGATGTATACTACATCTTTTGTATTATTACAGGAAAATAAACAGAAACTAGAACCTTCATTTCAGATCTGACATAAAACATCTGAATAACTCTTCTTCCAGGGTTTCGGTAATATTTATGGTCACCTCATTTTTTTGGTGGGAATCTGCTGAAACCTCATTGCAACCAGGGAACTGGGATCCCAGTTTGACTTGTGATACACAAAAGAAACTCAGCTGAGCATCTTTAGAAGGTAAAGGATAACCAACATTTCAGGCTTGAGCCTTATGTTAAGGCATGATCAAAAAGCAGGCAGGCACCTGACTAGACCTGGGCAAGCATTAATATTTCCTGCACAGCCCTCCCCTGAGCCTCTTTTCTTCTCGATTCCTCTGCCTCCTCTGCCTCCCCATTCAGCGAGCTATGCCCTACCCCAATCACTTTTCAGCTTATTTTTACTCTTCTACCCATGTCCACCCATTTGTGCTCCTCCCCCTGCCGCATCCTCCCTCCTCTCCTTTCCTCACCCCACCTTTATATTCAAGTGCCTCCCTGCTTTTTGCTGATATCTTTACCAAGGGTCTTAGGCCTGAATTGTTGGCTACCACAGCATTCACCGAGCTACCTCAGTCCCCCCAATTAATTCTCAGCTTTTCTCTCCTGCCAACCTACCTACATCCACTTGGCCTCTTGCTTGTTGGCCTGTGATTCCCCCTGCCCTTTCTTCCCTCCTCCCCCTGCCTTTTTATAGAGATGCCTGGTTGCTCATACCCTGGATGGAAGGCTCAGGCCCGAAACGTTAGTTGTATATCTTTCTCTCCTATTGAAGTTTTGGGGCCTACTGAGTTTAGAATTTTTGAACACCAGCACAGAAACAAATATTGAGAAATAAATATTCAACGTTTGTACATGTTTGGAGCCTGTATATGCAAAGTTTAGGGATAAATATATAAAAATGCATTTCTAGCCTCTTAAGGCCTGTAATAATCTTCATCCCTAAAGTTGTTTAATATAAATACCGTAAAATCCCAGCTATGGGCAAATAGCACATATCAGTCTGGAAGCTGTGAAAGAGCACGGGAAGTACTTTCCATAGCGGTCTGCAGCAGCAAATGCAGTGGGCGAAGGATCTGTAAGGACAACAGCCAGCAAGCACGGTCTTGGAACAGACCACTGCGGGGAAATCCCGCGTCACTCTGGCTGTCATGCCTCGCACTCTGCCAGGCCCGGTGGCGTGGGACCCAGAGGGAAGCATTTGTCCTGGGCAAGCACTCACATCCAAGTCCTTGCCCCGGCTCATGGTGCCTAAAGCTCCATGGAAAACAGAACAAAAGTTCTGTGAGGACAGAAGAGCTACAAGGCACCGTGTTAATCTTCGCTTGCGAAGGGATGGGGCGTGATGCTGATGGTGAAGATCCCAGTGTGTGAGCCATTCTTTTGCACAATCCAGATTCATGTCATTTTTCTTTTTCTTTATGTGGTTCATTTATATAACAATATGTCATATCTTTTGACCATTATAACTTTTATAGTGGGAGGGGTGTAATAGGGACAGGATGGTGGGTAAGAGGTAGCGGTAAATACTATGTAATCATTGCAATGTTAAATCTAATTAAGCATTGACTGTATAATATCTAATTGCATGGATGAAATTTTTAATCTTCAAATATTCAAAAAATATTCTAAAAAATTAACAGGCCCCTTTGGCCCTTCTAGTCTGTGCCAAAGCATGTTTTTTTTTGCCTAGTTGTGGTGAAGTGCTGTATTCCTGGTTCTGTGAGCATTGCCTGGCTCTGTGACTGTACCTGTGGCCCCTCCCTCTTTTGACCTCATATAAAGCCCGGGTCACGCCACGGGATAAGGTGAACAAAGGCCTGTAAATCAGTGACTCGGTCTGAGCCTCTCACATTATTTACTGAGAGTCACTGGTCCCATTGACCTGCACCCACTCATACCTCTCCCATCATGTACCTGTCCAAATTCTTCGTAAATGTTAAAATCGAGCTAGCCTTTAACACTGAGTTAGAATTGAACATGAATTTAACATGGAGCTCGGTCACATGACTGAAGGGTGAGCATTGCACAGGAGCTGCTTTCAGTTCAGCTAATGATTTTGCTGGTAATACTCGACTCAAAAGCTACATGCAACCAAAGTTTCTCCAGTGCTTCTGTGCAGTGGAGAGCGAGGACCAGAGTCAGACTACTCCCCCACGGGGTTCAACCACCCAATACGACTGCCGATGGCTCTGTACAGGATTTAAACAGCCTCTTAAAGGAATCGATGGGTGGTTATATTTAAAATTCTGCCACCACAAGGCAGTGCCTATATCAACAGCAGCCACGAGGGGTTTCAGACTCTGGGAAAGCAGAGGACTGGTGCAGGGCACCAGAAAACAGGGAGACCACCCGCCCCTCCTCTTCCCTCCACCAGTTTGTGAAGCAGAGATGAAACACGGGGCGGTGACCACGGTGACAGAGCAGTGAGGGGATCTGTGGCTGAGGAGCACACAGGCAGTGGAGTGTGTGGTCAAAGGATTCACACCATACTGGAGACTGGCTGAAGGGGTACCAGGTATTGGAACCAGGATGCCAGAGGGTGCCGAGAGTGCCTGAAAGCTTCCTAATCATGTGAGAAGATCGGATCTTGAACTCGGGTTTGGACTGGAGTCTGTGTGTCTGCGGAGGCTGCGGGAGCACTGGAGGTGAATCCATGGACACTTGATGACCCTGGGGAGACTCTCTTTTGCTTCTCTTTCTCTGACTGCAGAGACTAAAGTAGTGGTTCTCAACCTTGTTCTTTCCATTCATATACCACTTTAAGCAATCCCTATGCCATCGGTGCTCTGTGATTAGTAGGGGATTGCTTATGGTGGTATCATACTTCATTGACTCGTTATGTTCACAGTTTCGGAACTCCAAAGGAAATGAGGCAATGACAAGTTTTCTCAAGCAAAATATTTCAGTAACAATTGGGTCTAGAGCAGTGATTCTCAACCCTCCCTTCCCAATCACATACCACCTTAAGCAATCCCTTACTAATCACAGAGCATCAATGGCCTAGGGATTACTTGAAGAGGGATGAGAGTGGGAAGAAAAAGGTTGAGAACCACAGGGTTAAAGTAAACTTGAATTAATGGACTTCTTGAAGCCTGTTTGGCAAAATGTTGCAGAGCACAATGCCAATAATCAAAAAAGATATGTCTGACCAAAAAATAAAATGTTCAGTTCAACCTTTCAGTGCTTTTTGTAAAAAAAAACAACTGGTCCTTCAATGAATGAAATTCCAGGCTCTGACTGGACATTGCACAATGACCGCACTCACCTAAAGCAAGGAGAAAAAGAAAATAGGGTTCATAAAATTCTCTCACCGTAAGGTCCACACACATTAGCAATAACAGTTCTTAATTCATACAGAAAAACGAGTGAACAAAAATCACCAGGCCAGTTTTTTTCAACAATGCGCAGATGAATTTTCTCAGCCACAGAGTAGCAAGAAAATGAAGACATTTGCAAAGTGAGAGTTTTAAATAAGGATTTTGCTTAACGGAGGACGAAGGGATTTGATTCAAGTCGGGACTACCACAGCAGGATTTTGGATGTTTTCAAGTCAGTTTTGTAAAAAGGGGACAGTCAGGATTGATGTGAAATTATCAATGTTAAAGGTGACAAAGGTAAATATATTTTCAGTATCATAATCAGGCAAAGTTACAGAGGTGAACATAATCCATTTTAATAATAAAATTGAATAATAAACATTTGCAGATGTTGACCATGTTACCTGCTGAGTTTCTCCAGCACATACATGTATTGGTTTTAATAAAAAATAACAAGAAAGAAGGCTTTAAAAGGTTTTTAAGTCTAAACTATACAATCAGATCTTGAACACTGTACCCCTTTCAGACAGTAACTCATCACCCATCTGCAACATAGTGAAATAGCATTGAGAAAATTCTCCATTTCAATTGCCGTATGCCCGGTTTCCAATGGATAATACAACCTCGATTTTTTACTCATTTTACAAGCTGCTCAGGTGGTCCATCTTGGAGGCGTGAAATAAAAAACTCCGTCTGATGGAAAAAGGGTTGGCCGACAGGGCGATTGTTCAAAGTGGAAATCCTAGGGCAAACATAGTTCTGGGAGCAGCATGGGTGGGCTCCAGTGATGGTTCAGGTCAGCAACACCAGGGGGTTGGTGGTTCAGGAAAATGGAGGTTAAAATAAAGCCTTAGGAGGGCATGAGCCTGGGTGAAGTCTGGTTTTCCCTGGAATGGTCCTCATTAATTTTTTGCCACAGTGCTTTGCATGGGGAATGGTGTGGTTACGTGTGCAACTGTTGGAGAAACAATATCAGGGGTCGCATGTAGATTGCTATTGGACGATCCCAGTCAAAATTCTGCAAAAGTGCAAAACGACCCAGAAATGGTCACTTTCGCTTTAGTTGCTTAAAAAACAATCATGCAATTGCATATCTAGATTAATCATATTTTCTGTGTTAAATTCATTTATTGAAATCTGCTTGCTGTAAAATAGCAAACAAACTGCAATAGCTGGCTCAGTCATAACCAGGGGAGTGAAAGTAGGAATCAATGAAGAAGGTACAAATGAAGGAAGTTTCAGAACACATTGAAGGAAAGCACATTTGTAGGGTTCCTGATTTATTCTTAGAGCACACTGTAGGCCTAGCGGTTAGCGCAATGCTGTTACGGCACCAGCAATCAGCAGTGGGGTTCGAATCCCATGCTGTCTGTAAGGAGTTTGCATGGTCTTCCCTGTGTCTGTGTGGTTTTCCACAGGGCTCCGGCTTCCTCCCAACATAGTGGGGGTTGTAGGCTAAATGCACGTAATTGGGTGGCATGGGCTCATGAGTCGAAATATCTAAATTTAAAAAAAAATTACAAAAATTTGGAGCTATATGTTAACTTTCCATGCTATCGTGCAACCAACGGTGATCACAAATACATCCGTTTCTCAACAAATATCATGCACTATTTTTGCCAACACATTGTAATATTATTTATAAAAGAATTGCACATTGTTGGAAATGTTACTCTTCTGACGAAAGGAAGATCAGTCACTGTTCTTGTTCCAAGTTAAATCCAAGGGACAAATTAGTTAAATTTCTGTGAAATATATTTCTGTCCAGTTCAAGGTCACATGTTTTATTTTCAAAGGAGCTATATTCCATAATATATCAGCTGACAGGGATCACTTCAATTTCAGAAGAAATGAGCAGACTGCCAACTGTTCGCAGCATCCTTTTTTTTAATACCTTCCCATAGGAGCTAAATGTAGAGATGACAAATTTCTATTTGCTTCTGGGCAATAGAGAAAGAAAAAAATGTAAATGAATTGAGAAGAGAGCTAGGAAGGAGAAATACGGAAATGGTGTGTGGCTTAGCGGCGAGAGGAGAAATTTAGTGTTTACTGCACAAGATGAATCTCATCACAACGTTTACAGTGGTTAATGATCAAAGGCAAATTTCCCTCCCCAAAGAAAAGACCCACAATTTCCCCTCAATGTGCAACATGATCTCGAGCTCTCACCTGTAGCCTCCCTGCTGAAAAGTTGCATCATCTACAGGACAGTCTAGTTTGCTGACAGATTGCACTCAAGCAAAAATGATGAGCTGCTCTTCATTAGTGTTCTAGAGAAGTGCAGGACTGCGGTGGAGAATTTTTTCTTCTGCTCATTCAGGCAGATGTGACGATCATTTGAAAAGAAGCACTGACGATCTTCAAAATCCAAACTGATCCTTCATTTAAAGTTGTACAAAGAAAGGTTCATTATTTTCTCACCAAAACACGTGCATTTGTGGACTATTGATCCTTGGAGTGAAGTAGGGTGCAACTAAGACAGTATTCTAAGTGATGCTGTGACATTTGACTGCACAAAAAGTCTGCAGATGCTTGGCCAAATGATGTTCAGCACCTTAAAGTAGCATTGTGGTTGAGGGATTTTCAGCATGTATTGGGACATGTGACAGCACTGCTCCCTACTGAGCCAGAGGACACAGCAGCTGCCAATCAAGGTTTGGTTCTGCCCCACCCATTACCACACACCTCGCTCTCTTTGGCTTGGCTTCGCGGACGAAGATTTATGGAGGGGGTAAATGTCCACGTCAGCTGCAGGCTCGTTTGTGGCTGACAAGTCCGATGCGGGACAGGCAGACACGGTTGCAGTGGTTGCAGGGGAAAATTATTTGGTTGGGGTTGGGTGTTGGGTTTTTCCTCCTTTGCCTTTTGTCAGTGAGGTGGGCTCTGCGGTCTTCTCTAAAGGAGGATGCTGCCCGCCGAACTGTGAGACGCCAAGATGCACGGTTTGAGGCGATATCAGCCCACTGGCGGTGGTCAATGTGGCCGGCACCAAGAGATTTCTTTAGGCAGTCCTTGTACCTTTTCTTTGGTGCACCTCTGTCATGGTGGCCAGTGGAGAGCTCGCCATATAACACGATCTTGGGAAGGCGATGGTCCTCCATTCTGGAGCCGTGACCCACCCAGCGCAGCTGGATCTTCAGCAGTGTGGACTCGATGCTGTCGACCTCTGCCATCTCGAGTACTTCGACGTTAGGGATGAAAGCGCTCCAATGAATGTTGAAGATGGAGTGGAGACAACGCCGGTGGAAGCGTTCTAGGAGCCGTAGGTGATGCCGGTAGAGGACCCATGATTTGGAGCCGAACAGGAGTGTGGACTCTCCAGCCTGCCTGTACTTGGCCTTGGGCCATTGGCTGTTGTAATTGGATTAACTCCCCCTCCCCAACATCAAGCCATTTTATCCCCGCTAACGACTTGGGCTGGAACCTCCAGCACTATAAAGGCGGCATGTGTTCTTTGTTCTCTCTCTTTGCCAGCTTGGGACCACCCTGCTTCACTCCAGGCCTAGAAATGTGGAAGGGTGCTGGAGAAACTGTTGGTACTGTTAAAAGGGTTGGGAGAGTTTAATTAGTGTCCCTTGTAGCATCAAGCCGTGGCTGCCCTGAGTCGAGGGGTGGTGGGGTATCGTAGTGATTTTACTCTGATCATTGTATGTACCAGTTATGTGTGTGTGTGTGTGTGTGTGTGAATGTGTGTGTGTGTGTTTGCCTGTGTGTGTATGTTTTTGTGTGAATCTATGTTTGTGTGTGAATGTGTGTGTGTTTGTGTATTTGTGTGTGTGTGAATGTGTGTGTTTTTGTGTGTGAATGTGTGTAAGTTTTTGTGTGTGTGAATGTGTGTAAGCTTTTGTGTGTGTGAATGTGTGTTTGTGTGTGTGTTTGTGTGTGTGTGAATTTGTGTGTTTGTGTGCTTGTGTGTGTGAATGTGTGTTTGTGTGTGTTAGTGTGTTAGTGTTCCCACACTATTTTCCCCAAGTTCATTATTAATTGTCCACTACTTCTTTCCCACAGCTGCTGTAAAGTATGTGCATGCGCAGTTTGCGTGCGTGGTGTGCGCGCGTGTTGCATGTGTTACCATTTTCCACACTTGCCTTCTGTAAATAAAATTCTTCCCCACCAAAGCTGTATGCCCAGAGTCCTTGCCTTTGAGACCAACCAAACCTGTTTCCCGACTCACAAAATAACGTTACTTGGTAAATTAAGCACGTCCAATTCCTAAACTGCCCCAGCCATGCCGATTCCTGTCTAGAGACAGGAGAGTTTTAAAATGGACCAGTAGGTCTATAATATCTACAAGTGCAGAAAGCCCTCCAATTCAAACCTCTCATTTGCAAGGAATCTTGACTGCTGCAAAATGTATGTATCTGACGTAACCTTGGTCTGCTGTGGTTATCATGTGAAGTCATTCTTTTTTCAAAGTGGCTATGTAGATTTCACACTCCTCAAAGGAAAGCAAACTCAAGGTACTTGAGTCAGGGAAACACACACACATTCACACACACACACACACAAACACACATGCACATATTCTCACACACACAAACGCACACCCACAAACACACACACATTCACACACACAAATACACAAACACACACACACATTCACACACACAAATGCACACACACAAACACACACACATTCACACACACAAATACACAAACACACGCACATTCACACACAAACACACACAAACACACACACACAAACACACACATATTCACACACACAAATAAACATACACACACAAAACTATAAAGCAAGTTACATCAGTTTCTGTAAACAGACTAGAAGTGCATCAGACTGGCTGCTGGATTGATATTTCTCTTTCTTGTCATCTTAAAATACAGTAAAATGCCAACCAATTTATTATATTCAAGTTCTATGATAAGATATGACATTTTCTCTGCAATGAACTCAAATTAAGGTGTTAAAGCATTAACAGCAGGAACTGGGGAGTCTGCAGGACAAAATGTTTGCTGTGAGAATATGTCCTTTTTTGGGGCCTAGATCGGTTTCAAAAATGCACTTTGAGTGATAGTTATTGTACATGCAAAAAAAAACTTTTTCTAACCAGTGCTGACAAGCGTGGATTTACAAATATTTTACCATGCCGTTTTGTTTTGACAGTAAAAACAACTCAGTGCTAACTCTCTCAAACCTCCCCCCCTCACGAGATGCAGCCAAGGGAACGGTTGCTAAAATTCAGTCACACCTTTCAACTCATTTCCAACAATGGTCTGGTTGACAGCATTTTTTAAATTGCTGATGACAAGGACTCCAACCTCACAATTACAAAGTCTTGATAAATGGGCAAGTTGGACTCTACTGATGTCTACCACTCCTTTCCATATCTGCCAAAGACAAGCCAGTCACAGCCGGTTGGAACCAATTAGAGACAGGAGTTTCTGCCTTTGCTGTCTCTGCATCATTGTTAATAAAGTTAAGAGATTTTAAATAGTCTTACACCAGAGTGTGATATTCTTTCTACACATGTGCAAGAGTTGAGGTCATTTGCTATGGGACCCAATGGTAACTAGTAAAAATACACTGAAATGCTGGAGGAGCTCATAAATACTTGCAATGTCCATAGGAAACAAAGATATATTGCTGATGTTTGGACCTGAGCCCTTCTTCAAGGAATAAACAAAGAATAAGCAAAATACAGGAAATCTCAGAATGTAGACAGTGCTGGATGGGGGAGGAGTCCAGATCAACCAAAAGGTGTTAATTGGATACAATAAGGAGAGAGGTGAGAATTGATTTTGCCTGTGCAAAGGGAGACAGAGGGAAACAGCAGAACGAAAGAGCTGGCAGATGTCCCTGTTAATGCCATCTGGTTGGAGGGCACCCAGGTGGAAGATGAGGTGTTGTTCCTCCAATTTGCAGGCGGCCTCAGTCTGATAGGGCATGGACAGACTGGAATGTGCTATTGCGGCGGACAGAGCCAAGGTGCTCAAGGAAGCGATCTAGTCTGCGCCCAGTCTCTCTGGTGGAGAGGAGCATTGGAAGCAGTAGATGGCCCCCTCTAGATTTTCTCTGTCACCTTCCCCCAGCTGTCTCTCTCCCTTTGCCCAGTCAAAATCAATACTCATCTCATCAAATCCAATTAACACCTTTTGTTGGTCTGGAGTCCTTCCCCAGCCAATATTATCTCTATTCTGAGATTTCCTGCTTATTTGCTATTTCTTTGCCTATTGCTTGATGGAGGGGTCAGGCCCGAAACATCGACAATATATCGATGCTTTGAGACCGGCTGAGTTCCTCCAGCATTTTGGTGCATTTTTACGACAATCACAGCATCTGTAGACTTTCATGTTTCACACAGTGGTAACTAAATTGGTTGACTTTCCATTCTTTTTTTTTTGAACCTGATAGTGAATTTGAAAATGAAGCTGAGGAACTAAGGTTTCACCCTGATGGCCTCAGTCTATGTAATGAGTGATCTCAGGCCAAGGCATCTCAGTGGTTTTACCTGATTCAGAACACGATGATTTAGCAGGCAATCACAGCCCACTAATTCCTTAAATTGCTTCAAAGCATTGTAATATTATAGTGATTCTTAATTGTTAATGAGCTTGCATTTCATATTTAGCTGCCACTCCTCAGGTCACCTGCCTCTCTTCCTCCAATCAGCTTCTAGCTATAACTAGTGCAATTAGCGTGATTAAAACTTGGAAAGCAGCCACAAAGATTTTTTTTATCATTCTCAACACAAGGGATCAAGGGGAATTCATTTCTGGAAAGCTGACTCGAGGTTTGGTATTGTAAATCTTTCAGCCAGGGAAACCCATCAATAAGACAAAGAAGAATGAGTTGATTGTTTGATAGAATCCTTCAATCTCCAGTGGCCCTGTTCTCATGTTCTGCATCGGTGGCCAATATTTTACCTCTTTTGCTCATTGCTTTCCCTCGATGCCATGGGAAGGTGATGGCTCAAGCACCACCCACCCTTCCCCTCCCAGTGTGCAATTGTGTCCAAGTGCAAGAAGATCCTGTTGAAACCATACCCAGTGTCATTCTCAGTTAGACAGACTGAGTATGATTTAATGAGCACTGCCTTGGGCAAGAGTTGAGCTGAATAATATTGGCATTAAACCAGTGGTTCTCAACCTTTTTGTTTCCACTCACGTACCACTTTAAGTAATCCCTAGGTCATCACTGCTCTGTGATCAGTAAAGGATTGCTGAATGGGAAGGGAAGGTGGAGAATCACTGCTCTCAACCCAATTGTTTCTGAAATATTTTGCTTGAGAAAAATTGTCATTGGCCCCATTTCCTTTGGAGTTCTGAAACCGTGCACCTAACGAGTCAATGAAGTACAATTAAAACGGTGATTTTCTGGCATTTTCTTTCCACCTTAAGCAATCCCTTACTAATCACAGATCATCTGTGGCATAGCGATTACTTAAAGTGGGATGTGAGTGGAAAGAAGAAGATTGAGAACCACTGCATTAAACTCTTCCATTGAACAGTAACATAAAAGTAATTTGAATGTTGCATCGATAATAAAGTACTCGAAACAGACTGGAGAACGAGTCCATTGTTCCTTGACTTTGCTCCTCCAGATGATTAAAGCACAGGCATGGCAGCAGTACAGGTGTGAAAAATACAGAGCTGAAGCGACTCAGAAAAAAAAACAGCTTTAGCTATTATTCAATTGCAACATTTAACCCATCCACAAGACTGACGGGAATCTGGATTTTGTCTCACATGCCAGAAATGAGGCTCTACATTTTTTTTATACATAGGTTCAGTTGGCAAATGAGATCTGTTGAACTGGGAGGATCGGCAATTCATACACTCACATTTTAATTAAAGTACCCAGTGACATTGCAACACAGCTGTAATTACTCACAAGCACACAGGCACATGGAAGGTTGTGACGGACCTGCATTTTAGGGAGCTATTGTTGGTCCCCTGGACCAACCATTGGTAATAGAGACTAGAATAATTGCAGATTCACTAGGGGTGACACTTGAGTTTTACAAATACAAGGTTATGCAGAGCCTTGGTAGGTTTTACTACCTGCTGCCAAGACAGACAAAGTTCATCCTTTATGAGACAGTACATTTGTTAATGTTGCATAGGAAGATTTTGAAAGTCACATCTTCTCACGTGCATCTTTGAAGTTCTGTAGCGGTAGCACAGTTCTTAAAGAATGTATTCTAAGTACCTCTAATAAATTAGTCATTCCCTTACCCAGAACCTGTTGGGTACTCATTAAAAGTGGAAGATGACACTGTTCCGAAGCACAACCAAACAATTCCCGATCAGACATACTTCAGAGCAGAAAAAAAGTGTTGAACACCCGTGGCTCTGGTACACAAAGAGATATTTCTACTTGTCATAATTTTTAGACTCAAATATAGCAGCTTGGCACATTTTCATTGGAGATATCTATCTCCTTGAATAATTCTGTGAGAAACTAATCTTCTGCCGTTTGGGACCTTTAATGCATGTGAATGAATGGGAAAGCTAAAGTTGTCAAAGATAATCCTTCTGGAGTTTATTTAGTGATTTCAAAAATTCATATTGTATTGTTGAACATGAGAGTTCTTGCATGTTTTAATCTGTAACCAGATAGGTGACATTTAGCAATTACAAATAATTTAAAAAAAATTAAAATTAAAACCAAAGCCAACTATGCTATCACTCTGCTCTGATAACAGATCCAATTTTAATCATACTGGTTAGAGTAAAATACAGTATTAACAGCAAATTCTATTTTCTAAGAAATGCAAGATGAGCGTTGTTAACCAAATCTGCACAATAAATAATTGATACTTTAGTTGTGCTAGTGAGTTTGTGCAGTTGAAAATATTGTGCAACCGAATTGTAAAAACATCGATTGCATGGAGGCTGGAACTGGCCATTTCACAATGCACTCGGGCAAGTTCCAATCATTCTTTCCACTAAATAATTTGCAGGAGGAAAACACATCAAATCCACATAATTAATTAATAATAAGCTGCCACTAGCAATTATAGTACCCAAAGGTTCTGAAATTCAAATTTATGTATTTTATATTGCAGGCTAGGCCTACAGCATAAGTATTTAATTTAGGACTAATTATCATAATTCTTTAATAGGTTGTTGGGTCATTTGTAATTAGTTCAACAATTATATTCTTCACATTTCACTGGGATTGAACTTATGAGCCTTGAGATGTGGGTGGAAAGCTTATGGTCCAACCCACCCGACTTGCATATTAAAATTCCTGGCGCTGTCACATTTACTTCATTTGCACAACATCTTCGAGCTTCTTACAGGCATCTGATTTTGTCCACTTAATTATGGGAATGTAACATTGGGCCAAAATAACACATTTTTACATCTGTCCTGTTGCAAGAATAAGTGTGTCAAATGATAACTTTGAGACTGAAATAGCGGGAATGAATGGCTTTGTAACATGGAATTTTAGTTGCAAAGCGATGTGTAGAGGATGACATTCAGACCAGAAGATAAAGGGGTGGAATTAGGATATTTGGCCCATTAGGTTTACTGCATCCTTTCGTCACAGCTTATTAACTATCCTTCCCTACTCCATTCTCCTGCCTCTCCGGAAAAATCCTGATTCCCTTCCTACTCAAGAACTCGGTCTGAAATATAGCCAATAACTTGGCCTCCACAGCTATCCTTGGCAACAAATTCCACAGATTCACTGCTCTCTGGGTAAATAAATCGATCTTCTTCACTGTCCTAAAGGGACATATTTCTGAGATTGTACCCTTTGGTCCCAGACTCCCCCACCATGGGAAATATCCTCTTCACACCCAGCTAGTAGTCAGAGCCATCAAACACTCTTCATGTGATAAACCTTTCATTCCAGGGATCATTCTGGTGAACCTCCTCTGAACCCTCTCCAATGTCCACACATCCTTCCTCAGATAAGGAGCCCAGAACGGCTCATAATACTCCAAGTTCAGTCTGACAATGCCTTTTAAAACCTCAACATTGCACCCCTGATTTTATATTCTGTCCTTCTCAAAATGCCACAATTGCATTTGCCTTCCTTACCACGAACTTCACCTTTTGGGAACCTTGCATGAGGATTTCCAAGTCCCTCCTCACCTTTGATTTTTGAACGTTGCTCATTTAGCAAATAGCCCTATGCCTTTGTTTCTTGTACTAAAGTGCATGATTGCACACTTCTCTACATTATTGTCCATCTGCCATTTCCTTGCCCAATCTCCTAACCTTCTGCAGACTCAATGTTTATCCTTCTGCCCTGCCTCCGATCTTTGTATTGTCCACAAACCTGGCCACTAAAACCATCAAGTCCATCAACCAAATCATTAATGTAACATGAAAAGAAATGGTCTCTGTGTCAAACCCTGCAAAACTCCAGCAGACAACCAGGAAAGGCCACTTTCTGCCTCCTGCTGATCAGGCCAATTGTGCAGATAACACAGGCTTATGTTATCCATACTAACATTTTTCCTGTAATACTGTGGGCTCTTATCATTCTAAAAAGCCTCATGTGCGTCACCTTGTCAAAGGCCTTCGGAAAATCTAAGTGAACAACATCCTCTTTTGTCTGTCCTCCCTGTTTTTTCCTTAATGAATTACAAGTTTGTCAGGCAATATTTCCCCTTCAGGAAACCATCTGTATTTTGGCCTATTTTCTGGGTGCCTCCAAATACCCTGACATCTCATCCAACCACTGAAGTCAGACTAACCAGCCTACATTATTTTCTCTCCCTCCTTTCTCAAAGAGTGGAATGACGCCTGCAACTTTCCAGTCCTCCAAGAGCTCTCCAGAATCCCGTGATTCTTGAACGATCACAACCACATTCTTCTCAGCTCCCTCTCTGAGATCCCTGGGGCTAGTCCATCTGATCCAGATATTTATCTACCTTTACAACTTCTCCTTTGTAATAGTGACGAAACCCATGCTGACCCTTGATACTCTGGCATACTGCTGGGGTCTTCCACAGTGAAAACCTATGCAAAATAAAATTTGTTTGCCATTACCTTGTGCCCTATTTCTATCTCCCCCAGCATCGTTTTCTAGTGATGAAATGCTCACCTTCAGCCTCTCTTTTGCCCTTTATAAAAAACCTTTCACAGCCCCTTTTATACTGCTGGCTTGCTTACTTTTGTATTAAATTTTTCTGACCTTGTTGACTTTTTAGCAGCTTTTTAAAAGCTTCTCAATCCTCCAGCTTCCCACTAACTTTGCTCCATTGTGCTCTTTTGCTTTTATACAGTCTGTGACCTTCCCTTGGCTACGGTCATCTCGTTCTCCCCTTCATCCTTGGGATCGATTTGTCCACTTTGCCTTCCAAGTCAAACTCAGAATCTCCGGCTCCACCGTCATCCCTGCGAGTGCTCACTTCCAATTAACTTGGGCCAGTTCCTCTCTCATCCTTCTGTCGTCTCCTTTATTCTACTGGAATACTGATGCATCTGGTTCTAGTTTCTCTCTCTCAAACTGTAGGGTGAATTCTATCATATTATAAATCACTATCTCCCAAGGGTTCCTTCCCTTTAAGCTCCCTCATCAACTCTGGTCCATTACACCACACCAAACCAGAATCGTCTTCTCCCTAGTTGGCCCTAGTTGCTCTCAAAAACCCATCCTGCAGGCTTTCTACATATTCCTTCTCTTGGGAACCTGACTTTCCCCATCAAACTGAAAATTGGGGACTATCATAATGTTGCCCTTTATGTTTGCTTTTTTTCCATCTCCCTCTGAATTCATACACCATCTCCTGGATATTGTTTGCAGGCCTGTGTATAATACTCATCAACGTCTTTTTTTAACCCTTAGAATGTCTTATCTCTACACTCAGGGATTCTCAATCTTCTGGTCCCATGTCCCCTTTTTACAAGGATTGATTCCATTATTTAACCTACAGAGCCATCCCAACTCACCCCAATCCCATCCCACTACCATATACCACCCCTCCCTCTGGCCGACCCGCCTGTCCTCTCAATACACCATGTGTCCATGGACATTGAGCTCAACATCTGACTAACATTCCTCTCAAGGTCCAAGCCACAATTATTTGTTGGGAAAATACAACCACAGAGGGTAAGCCAGGCTTTGGTACACATCAAAAAAATGCAGCAAGAATCTTCTTGAAACTAAGTATAAATACAATCTAAATTGTTAAATAAGTGATTAGATTGCACAACTAAAATAGCATTACATGTCTCTCATTTTGTATTAAGACAAATTTGCTTTGCACCTCAGCCTACGGTAATTGCCTACATTATTGCAGTTTACATCTTTTTTTTCTCTTTTTTTTCTTTTCTTTGGGGTAGGTATATAGATGGTAGTTTAGGGCCAGGATCAGGTAAGGGGTAGTTAAGGGTGAGGGTTACATCGATTAAAGGGTGGGATAGTGGGGTTTTTGTTTCTTTTGGGGTTATACATTTGCTATGTGCCAATTGTTCTATTAACTGTATGTACTATGTTCTTAAAATTTTAAATAGAATATTCAAAAAAGAAGATAACTTTGCTTCAGTGGGTGCAGTGGAATAGCTCAAATTGTTGCTCTACATATTTCTTATTTTTCACCTGTGGCAGTTTGACTCGTATTTGGAGAGAAATTGGAGCAATATCTGTGCGATTTGTTAATCTAATCCAAATAATGAGTGCTCTGGTCACAACGATGGGTATCACTTTTTTAAAAATATTGAGCAAAATGTCACTAATATTCATAAAAAGATGAATCATTGCATCTCAGACGTGCCCACCTCTATCACAAGAAAGCAACCTGCAGTGGTTATCCACAGTAAATACAGAGGGGCAAATCATTAGTTCAGTACAAGCTATTAAGCAAACCATGTATGTGCCAACAATCTTGCTGATCTATACTGATCCCAGTTGCCTGCTTTAATTCTGTCTCTCTAAATGACCTGCTCATTTAAGTACATCTACTGATAGTATTTTAATATTATTATTCTTGCTTCTACCAACTCTTTGTGTGGAAAAATATAACTCCAGATCCCCTTTAAGCTACTCCTTCACACCCTGAGCTTTCTCGTTTTAGAGAATCCTGCCATGTGAAACAGACACTAGTTATCTGGGCTACTCCTAATTTTATATATCTCTATCACATCAACTCCTGGCAAATCATCTCGGCTTTCCTTACTCCAGGGAAAACAGACCAAGCTAATCCACTTAAGCAAGAAAGTCTGCAGACGCTGGGATTAACCCACACAAAGGGTTGCAACATCCATAGGAGGCAAGGATCTGACACCAATATTTCGGGTCTGAGCCCTTCATCAAGATATGAGGAAATGGGAACAACAGTGCATGCAATTTGGGCATGTGAGAAAGTGAAAGAATTTTGGGAAGATCTAAATCAGATATTAAATAAAATCACAAAAAGCAACATACCACAAAATCCAGAGATCTTTCTTCTAAGTAATATAAGAAGTAAAGAATTAGGCCTTAAACTGGATGAAGCGCAAAAAAGATTTATTATGATAGCCTTAGCGGTAGCAAAAAAATGTATAATGCCAACTTTGAAATCAGATGAGAGCCTGAGAGTACAGCAATGGTACATGGAAATGAATAAATGTATTCCACTGGAAAAATAACATATAATTTAAAAAATAAAGTCACAGTATTTGAACAAATTTGGGAACCGTACATGGAACACAACAAAGAGGGCCTACTGCAGACCTCCACCCCCTAAAATGATAGAATGAGAAGAAGACAAAATGAACTGACCCAGTATGTAAAAGTAGATGACACAATTTTCTTGTTTATTTTCATTGTGTGATGACATTGTTTAATGGTTTTATTGTATTGTATATGTTGAATGTTTAATGAGTTTGGAGGGGGGTGAGAAGGTGGGAGGGAAGGGAGGGGAAAAAAGGGGAGAAAATGCCACTGTGTATATTCAAGAGGGAAATGTTTGTGTGTATTTTGATTAATATGGTTCATAGTGTGACAAATATTTTTTTTAAAAAGATACAAGGAAAAAGTAGACAGATGCCTGTATAAAAAGGCAGGGCTAAGAGGGTGAAGGGGAGGAGTACCATCCAAAATGTCAAATGTGGACATGGACTGGAGGTCAGAAGAGAAAAGCTGAGAATTGATTGGGGGAGGTGGCCAGTTCTAGAGGGCTGGAGGAAAGGAGACAGAGTGGTAGGGAAAGAGAGAGATAGGTGGAGAGGGGGTCTAATGGAAACTGAACAAGTTGGTGTTAATGTCATCTGGTTGGAGAGTACCCAAATGGAATGCGAGGTGTTGTCTCCAATTTGAGGGTGGTCTCAGTTTGGCAGTGCATGAAACCATGAACGGACATGTCAGCATGGGTATGGGGTGGGGAATTGAAATTGATAGCCACTGGGAGATCCCTGCTATTTAGAGGAGGCCTCAACAGGGGCATCAGATGCAGTAGATGACCCCTGTAGATTCACAAGTGAAGTGTTGCTTTCCTTGGAAGGACAATTTGGGGCTCTGAGGGAGGAGATGTGGGTGCAAGTATAGCATTTCCTTGGTCACATGTACAGGCACCAAGGGAGTGATTGGTGGGAAGGTTTGATTGAAGTCAGAGAGGGAGTGATCCCGGTGAAGAGTGAGAGGTGTGGAGAGGGGAAGATGGTGGTGGGATCACATTGTAGATGGTGGAAATTACAGAGGATGATATATTGGCTTCCTAGGGTGGGCAGTAAGGACCAGCAGAATCCTGTACTTGTGCCTGGAGCAGGGCAGATGTGGAGGAAATTGACGATATGCAGATGAGGGCTGAGTTGATGGTAATAGAAGGGAAGCTGTGCTGTTTGAAGAAGGAGGACATCGTAGATGATCTTACATGGAAGACCTCATTCTGGGAGCAGATGCAATGGAGACAGAGGAATTGTGAGAAAGGAATAGAATCCTTAGAACTCTATTTTAATAAGATTCTATTCCTTCATTGAAATTCCTCTGTCTCTTGTCACATCTGCTCCTAGGACAATATGGATCATGTGCAAGCAGAAGGGTGTTCGTTTAATTTGGGAACCACCAGTGTTGGCAGAATGACTGGATGAGTGAGAATATAGGATGAGCACCTCTACTTTCTAAGAAGTCTGAAGAAATTTGAAATCCCCCTATCAAACTTCTATGGCTACACTGTAGAAAATGCCCTGACTGTTGCATGGCAGCCTAGTTTGGCTTTCAAGTGCCCAGGAATTGAGAAGGTAACAAATATAGCCACGTTCATCATGGCCTTTGACCTCCCTTCTATGAAGCCAGCCAAAATCATAAAGGACCTCCATCACCCTGGTTACATCTTCTAATGGCAGAAGGTAGAGAAGCCTGAAGTCAAGCACCTCTAGGTTCCAGAACAGTTTATTTCCAATACCTATTAAGCTCTTGAACCTCTCCTTGTTATGCCCATCAGGGACTGCTCTGAGAGCTTCCTGCACTATTGCAAATCACACTCTTGGCACAAGCATTACTCTGAATATTATGATACATTATTACAAATATGTATATAAAACTGCAAGACTATGAAGAAAAAGGAATTATATAAATGATGGGAGAAATATTTAAAAATACAAATTCAAGATGAAGTATGGTCAAAACTGTGTAAAGAGGGTGTAACAAATACAATTAATGTTAGATACCAAATGGTAATAATACAGTTTTTTTTGCATCAATTATACTACATGGACTTCACTGTTTAGTCTTGTGTGAAAGTGGAAACATTTTGGAGAGACTTGAATATATTATTATGACAAATTATGAAGATACAAATAGCAAAAAACCCGAGAATATTTTTACTTGGTAATATATATGAAATAGATATTGAATTGAAGTTGGATATCTATCAAAAGATGTTCTTGAGTGTAGCAATAGCGGTAGCAAAGAAATGTGTGGCAATAACATGGAAATCGGATAATTTTATAAGATTGGACAGAGGGCAGACTGAAATACAAAATTGTATACCTTTGGAAAAGGTTACATATAGTTTAAGGAATCAACTTGGGAGTTTTTATGATTTGGTAACATATGGATTTCATTGGTAAATATTCATCTACATCATCCACATTTCCCACTTTTCATTGATATTTAGAAGATAAAATGATTATATTAAAATAATATGAATAATGATCTATATATATATATTCCTTTCTTTCTTTTTCTATCTTAGGGGAAGGGTTGAGGGAGGGAGGGGGAGAAAAGAAAAACATAATTTTGTATCAATCTTTATTGTATTGTATTCTTAGATGAATGATTAACTATTTGTATTTGATTCAAATGAAAAAAAATGACATTTTCAAATAAAAGCATTACTCTTTAAATTCAAATACATTTGAATAGGTTTTTTTTTCCACAAATACCTGTTCAGCTGCAGCAAGTAATAGTTTTACTGCATATATACATTGTTCAATGGAGATGACAATAAACTCACAATCATGTTATTATTATTATGTTTGGGACAGACATCAGGGCTTGTTCATGTACTCTAGTTTTCTAGTTCTGTGTAGTGCCCTTAGTGTGGCCTAAGCAACATTTTGCACAAATGTAACATGACAACTCCACTGTTATATTCAATGCCTCAGCTGATGAAGGCATCCCTCACCATCCTGCCGACCTGTGCTGATGTTTTCAGAGCCTCTCTCTGTTCAACAGCACTCCCTGGACCATTGCCATTTTCTGTGTATGTCCTGCCCTGGTTCAACTTCTAAAAATGCTTATTTTATATTTGTCAATGTTAAATGCCACCTGCCATTCCTTTACCTGCTGTTCCAGTAAACATTCTGTGGTAACTCAGACAAAAGTTGTCATGTACTCCATGACCAAATTTGGTGGTGTTAGCAAACGTATTAATAATGTTGCCTAAGTTCTCATTCTAATCACAAACAACAAACTATCGAGCATCAATCCCTGCTGTACATCTGAAAGACAACCTTCCACTCTGATATGGTTTACATTCCTGATTTAAATTATTCGTACTAATAATATGACCGCTTTCTAATCTGACTGCTGTAGCATGATCAATAACCACAAACAGACTCCAAGCAAGTGATTAAAGGCTTTAATATCCTGAAACATCAGGCACGTCTCGACATGCCGCTGGCCCAGATCCAAGCCTGGCATGGAGGGAGGAGACAAGGGCTATCCATCTTTATTGGAGAGGAGTTATAGAGTCAGAGGCGGGCCAGCTGTACAGTCGAGTGAGGTCACACCTGCACAGCCGTGTTCCACTACAACAGCATTAATTTCACCTTTATGTATAAACAGAAGATGCTAGCATGTATTCTAGTATGCATTTAGGGCATACAGAGATCACTTTCTACAACTGGGTATAATTCCCACCTGTTTATCATCATACTAGCACTGCAGAAAAGTGCAATAACAGGGTCTAAATGAATATTAGCCAGTGACTCTGACTTCCACCTTTATGAGGAGTTTTGCTGGACTGGTCATAAGAACGTATGAACGTAATTAATAGGAGCAGAAGTCAGCTATTTGACTTATCCCCCACTCCATGCATCCTTATCGTATGGAAACATTTTAATGTGGCACTCCTGGAACTTCAAGTGAACAACATCCACCTGTTCCTTCTCCATCCACTGCACTGCTGAATTATCACCTCAAAGAGCTCCAGGAAGTTTGTCAAACATGATCTTCTCTTTCTACATCCATATGGTGTCTGCCTGATGTTTCAATCACTATCCATGTATCTCACTATTTCTTCCTTAATAATGGCTTCAAGCATTTTCCGCACTACAGACACTGGCCAATGTATACATGCCTTTTGCTGGCATACTTTTAAAAATAAAATCAGCGTGACATTTGCTGTATTCTAATCTCCCTGGACCTGTGCAGAATCCAGAGAATGTTGGTAAAATAACACAAATATCTCTAACTTCTGCCATTTCTTTCATTGACCCGAGGATATATTCAATCAGGACTTATCTACCTTTAGCCTCACTAGTTTGCTCAGCTCTACCTCTGTAGCGATAATGATTGTATCATGGTATTAACATCCCTCTTTGGCATGTTAGATGTGCCCTCCATATTGAGGACCGACGTCAAATAGTTGTTTAAAGCTTTGTCCCATATGGGTAGAAACATTTATGTATTTTGATACCCAAGGCCTCTGAAGTATGTTGAGTTTGTGAACTTTCACTTACAGCCCAGAGACATTGTTATCTACCAACAGTCAAAGATAAAAAGAAAAATTGCATTTTCCTTCAAAATGCATAGTCATAAGCTAGTAATCAATATCCAAGAGAGGGTTATCTGTAATTCACAACCAGCCTTCTTTGCCAGAACCACTCAAACACTCCCACCTATGGATATCTTTGCTTCTGTCAGTTATAGATTCTTGGCAAGGAATCCTCTCCCATATGCATTATTGCTGCAGATGGTCATTTTTGATGAGAATATGGCACCACTTATTCCAGGTTGGGGTTGAATGCTACCTTGTATTAAAACCTAATAATTAATTATCAAACACCTGAAAGCATACATTTCTTTTTGTATAAACCTTGTTATAGCCACATTACATAAATAAAATATATTCTTTTTCAATCTTTTTGATTGGTTTTTATAATAAATTCAGTACAATGAAGAAAAGGAAACTAAACTCAAACTACAATATCACATATGTATATATAGCAAAATAAAGCTTCGAACAGTATAAACACGGTTCCCCCCTCCACTACACTGGGTGAAGACAGAAAAGAGATCAGAAAAACTCTATCTAAAAAAAAGAAAACTAACCAAAACAAAACATCTGAGCAGCTTGTCCTGAGGGTTACATATATTATGCAGCTTTTTATTCATATCATGAATAAAACAAAGATAAGACTATATCTCATCTGGAAGAGTGAGTACATCTTATCACATTTAAAAAAATTACATCAATTGAAAAAAAAAGGTTGCCATGTATTTTCAAATTTCACTGATGAATCAAATACAATTTTTTTTGAAATAATTTTTTTTGAACTTAAACAGGACAAAACATGAGAGAACCATTGAAACACTGTTGGAGGGCTAGAGTCTTTCCATTTGAATAAGATGGCTCTTCTAGACTACAATGTTGAGAAGGCCACAACCTGTTGTGATGGTACAGAAAAAACTCCCTGTGTCTGGATATTGAATTAGGTCGTAAAAGTTGAAAAGATATCAAAAATAGATTTCTAAGAATGGTCAAGACCAAAAAATAAGTGTCAATGTAGCAATATCAGATCTGCATCTGTCATAAGTCGGGTTAAAATTAGAAAAAATGCAAGTCAGCTTATCTTTGGACATGTGAACACGATGCACCACTTTGATTGAATTAATGTCGGGCACATATTGAAGATGTATTCACCACTTTAACAATCTTGTCCAATAGATCCACCAATAAGGTTCTTGCAAGTTTCAATTCCCAAGCCTTTTAATCTTATTGTGAAGTTGTGGATGTAATTTCAATAATCTATCATATATAATTCCAATTAATTCTTTCTGAGAAGGATTCAATTAAAAAATATTATAAAATATATTGAAAAAATGCATAAAAAATGCATTATTTCAATTGTTATGTCCGACACAACACACAAGACATATTAAGGGAAACAACACATTCATTTTTTGCATTAGTTGCTTGAGAATCAGGGAAGCAGTCAAAAAGCTTCCTTGTTTTTCCTAATTTATCCCAAATGTAAACATATTGGCACAAGAGTCACAGTTATGCCAGGCCAGGCAGTTCGGATTGCTTCAAGAACCCGACTGAAATATTGTTCAATTTATAGAATTATTCATGATAATTTTTTTTCATCTTGATGAGAATATGAGTTTGGTTCTGCTTCATGTATGTTTTATTTGTTTGAATTAATGATCACTGGGCTATACATTAAGATCCGTGACCACAATCAGAATCTGAATCAGAATCAATAATCATGAACAGGTCATGAAATTCATTGTTCATGTTGTACACTTTATTGCAAGTGAAAAACAAAATTTATTTTTAAATTTAAATTTAGACATACAGCATGGTTATAGGCCACCTCAGCCCACGTGTCCGTGCCACCCAATTTGCACCCAATTAACCTGCACCCCCAGTACATTTCAAACAGTGTGGGCAAACTGGAGCACCCAGGAAAAACCAACGCCGACATGAAAACTCCTTACAGACAGCAGGAGATTTGATCCCACATCCGCTGTAAAGCCTTTCCACTAACCGCTATGCCAACCTTGCCGTTGTTCACTTGCAAGTGAGGGTTCTCGATTCTTTCTTCCAATCAGCATTAACCAGTTTGTATGTGATATGAAGATGTTATCTGACTTGCCTGTCTCAGTACTACAGGTAAGGCCCCTTGTGGGAAAGAGAACAGTTTCATAAGTTGCCGCCATTGCAGCACTGAAGGGTCTTTGATCTGAAACATTAATTCTGTTTCATTGTTGATTGATGCCGCTTGACCTAATGAATGTTTTCAGTATGTTTGGGAAGTTTTGTGGCTTTGGTTGTGCATGAAGCTGTTTCTTGCTGGGACAGAAAAATCTCTGAATGTCTCAGGCTACAGGAAATATCACAGTGTCATAAAGTCATTCAGCACGGAAGCCAGCTGGTGCCCATTCACACAAATCTCGCTTACCGGCACTTGGTACGTAGCATTCAATGTACTGACAATTCAAGTCCTTGGGAATACTGGCAATTCAAGTCCTTGGGACTTTGAGAATATTGCCAGAATACTTGCCAACAACACTGTGTTGCAAATTGTAGCTATCATTTGGGAGGAACAAAATCTTCTTCAAATCCTCTCTAAACATCTTACTCTTCTCCATAAATCTGCATCCTGGAATCTTTGACGTTCCTACCATGCGGAGACATCTCAGCCATGGAGGATATCCTGGCAACAAGAAACAATGTTCTTTCACCATCATCCACCACTATCTTCTGTGTTCTTCCCCAATTCCTCTTTCATTGGGCTGCAACCACCTGCTAATCAGATAATATGGCATTCAGTTGTTGGCAATAATTGCGAAGATCTAGACAGCTGAAATTCATCTTGAGAACTCAAAAGCACCCTATTAATTTCAGTAACTCCATGGCTGCTATTGTAATCGTATTCTGCAACATGACCAGAAGTCTGGAATTAAAGAAGAACATTGACTGTAATTTATGGATCCACTAATTTGTATGCTGCAGGCACAGACATGTTCTACACATGGAAGCAATTCTGAAAATATCATACAGAAGTGCAAAAGGGTCACCATCGTATTGCACAACATTTTTTTTTACATTTTCAAATTTAAATTTAGACACACAACATGGTAACAGGCCCTTTTGGTCCACAAGCCTGTGATGTGTCCACAAGTACGACCTACATTTCAAATGGTGGGAGGAAACCGGAGTCCCCGGGGAAATCCTGTGTAGAACATACAAACTCCTTATAGACTGCACAGGAGTCGAACCCCGGTCCTGATCGCTGGCGCTTTAATGGCGCTGCACCAGCCTCTATGCCAACCGTGCCATTCTCACAATTAAAAAAGTCACATCACATTTAAGAAGCAAGAACTGTCCATTAAATCTTAAATACCATGTACTGAAACAAAAATGGCATCATTATTGAGGCGGTAGGTCCAATGCCGCAATTGCACCAGCATCCCGGCTTTGATGGTCAACCTGATGGTCAAGCTAACAACTGCTGAATTTGGCCGTGCTTCCCGTGACCTGCGTGGGTTTTGCTTTTTATTCCCCTGAGTGCTCCGGTTTCCCCCCACGTTCCAAAAAAAAAGTAACTGGGCAGTATGGTTTCATAAGGGCCTTCTACAATGCTGGATCATTAAAATAAAATAAAAATTAAGGCCAGTAAACCATCTCCACCCATGGACATTATTTTCTCACGCATCTGCCAATTGCAAGCATTCCCAAGAAATTGTTTAATGTTGTGATAACTCCTATGCATATTAATGATACTGTAATGTCCTCAGTCTCCAGCTGGTTGTTTCCATGACTATTATAAATATCTCATTGGATATTTTTTGACTGGCGCACATCTGAGCTTCATTTCCTTTAGCTTCAACTTGGAAAATAACTTCTCGTATTCATCCAGAGGACTCGCTGAGATGCGCTGGCTCCCTGAAATGAACTGTGTTATTAGCAGCGTCTGATTTATCCATGCAATGATTTAACAATCTGTCTTTTGAGATCTTATTTGTCAAACTCTTTCATGACAAATTCCTAACTCCAGAATTATAATAGAAAAGTACCTGCCGAATCTCGTAGCTTTGCTACCACTGGCAGAGTGGCAATTACTTGGTGACAACTTTTAAAGGTGCTTTCCATGAAAATATAGCCAAAGGGATTTATATCTGCAATAAAAATTAAGGAGAAAAGGATGATTTTAAAGAAAGAGGGACTGGTGCACCCTGGCCCAATTGCCTCCACTCATTTTCAATTATTTAAATTTACACGAAGATTTAATATAGTTTCAATTCCTGATGTGCAAGGAACTGTACAGGTCCCTGGCTCATTTAATTGTATTCAATGACTCTTACATGTGGTCAGCCAAGTGAGTGATGCTCCCCAATTCATCTGGAGTGTTAAGTGCTGCACCTCTTTCCTTAATGAGAAGGTGCGAGAAGGTGAGCCAAGGCCATATGAGTTTGTAAGGCCACCGTCCAGAACCTCTCTGCCCCAGTAATTGCTCTCTTCCCATGATGTCCGCTGTAGGAAAGGTGGCACGATGTATCCCAGATAGCAGCAGTCATATCAGAGGTAGGCCCGGTGGAAGCATATCCAGAGAGTAACGTTCAAGATCCTGGAGGAACCCACCTTTGCTGGAAGCAGATTTATTGCCAGAGTACATACATGATATCACATACAAGCCTGAGATTCTATTTCCTGCAGACCAGCCAGAGTTACCACTTATTGGTAGCACAAAAAAAAACTGTACACTAAGTACACATGTAAACAAGGAATAGCAGCTGTTCCTGAACTCGGGTGGTGCTTGTGGCAGCTATACCTCTTTCCTGATGGCAGCAGTGAGAACAGTGCTTTGTGCTGGGTGGTGTGGATCCTTGACGATCACTGCTGCTCTTCAACAGCAGCATTCCCTGTGGATGTGTTTGATGGTGAGAAGGAGTTTGCCTGTGTCAACCTGAGCTGCTGCCACCCGCTGGCATTGTTGTACCTGGACACTGTTCCTTCTCACACTCGTTGTATCCCACCGATTGGTTGGACCAATGCTGATTGGACCATCTGCATCTTCCCCAGCTGGGGAATCTGTCTGAGAGTCAGGACACTGGTGTTAGCCGAATAATTTGAAGGGAAATACCAGCCCTTGAAACACACATTCCACTGAGGGACTCTGGATGATGCTGTGGGACTAATTGGTTGGGGACCGTTACCTCCCACCTACCGTCTTTTTTTTTTTCTCCCTTTTTATTTATTTATTTATATATTTTTTTTATTTTTTATTTTTCACACCATAAATCACAATAGCCATGATATACACTTTTTCTTTTCCACACATTTACAGTGACTTTTTCTCCCTCCCCCCTCCCTCCTCCCAAGCCACCCCCCCACCCCCCCCTCTCATCCATTTTAGGTATACAATCTAGGTTGCATTAATTCAGTTAGACAATGTTGTCATTCAACAAAAATACACCAGAAATTCTACTGAGTCCATTCTTTTCTTTTCTTCTCCTTCCATCAACTTAGGTAATGTTTGTTCCCGGTAGGTTTTCGCTATTGTATTTAATGTAAGGCTCCCATACTTGTTCGAATATTTCAATATTATTTCTTAAACTATATGTTATTTTTTCTAATGGGATACATTTATTCATTTCTATATACCATTGTTGTATTTTCAAATTATCTTCCAATTTCCAGGTTGACATAATACATTTTTTTGCTACGGCTAGGGCTATCTTGACAAATCTTTTTTGTGCATCTTCCAAGTCAATTCCAAATTCTTTATTTTTTATGTTACTTAGGAGAAAGATCTCTGGATTCTTTGGTATATTGTTTTCTGTTATTTTATTTAATATCTGATTGAGATCATCCCAAAATTTTTCTACTCTCTCACATGTCCAGATTGCATGAATTGTTGTTCCCCTTTCTTTTTTACATCGAAAACATCTATCAGATACTGTTGGGTCCCATTTATTTAACTTTTGCGGTGTAATGTATAGTCTGTGTAACCAATTATATTGTATCATACGCAGCCTCGTATTTATTGTATTTCTCATCGTTCCAGAGCATAACTTCTCCCATGTTTCCTTTTTTATCTTTATATTTAAATCTTGTTCCCATTTTTGTTTAGTTTTACCATTTGTTTCCTCATTCTCCTTTTCTTGCAGTTTAATATACATATTTTTTATAAATCTTTTGATTAACATTGTATCTGTAATCACATATTCAAGGTTACTTCCCTCTGGTAAACTCAAGTTGCTTCCTAATTTATCTTTCAAGTAGGATCTCTGTTGGTAATATGCCAGCGCTGTATCTCCAGTTATATTGTACTTATCTCTCATTTGTTCAAAGGATAAGAATCTACTTCCTGAAAAACAATTTTCTATTCTTTTAATCCCTTTTTTTTCCCATTTTCTAAAGGCAAGGTTGTCTATTGTAAAAGGGAGTAGCTTATTTTGCGTCAATATTAGTTTTGGTATTTGGTAATTTATTTTATTTCTTTCTACATGAATCTTCTTCCATATATTGAGGAGATGGTGTAATACTGGAGAAGTTCTATGTTGTACCAATTTTTCGTCCCATTTATATAATATGTGTTCAGGTATCTTTTCCCCTATTTTATCTAATTCTAGTCTCGTCCAGTCTGGTTTTTCCCTTGTTTGATAAAAATCTGATAGGTACCTTAATTGTGCGGCTCTATAATAATTTTTGAAGTTTGGCAATTGTAAGCCTCCTTGTTTATACCATTCTGTTAATTTATCTAGTGCTATCCTCGGTTTCCCCCCTCTCCATAAAAATCTCCTTATTATTTTCTTTAACTCTTTGAAGAATTTTTCTGTCAGTTGTATTGGCAATGCCTGAAATAAGTATAGTATCCTTGGAAAAATGATCATTTTAATACAGTTTATCCTTCCTATCAGTGTTAGTGGTAGCTCTTTCCAATGCTCTAAATCGTCCTGTAATTTTTTCATTAGTGGATTGTAATTGAGTTTGTATAATTGGCCTAGATTTTTGTTTATTTGCACACCTAGGTATCTTATTGCCTGCGTTTGCCATCTGAATGGGGATTCCTCCTTAAATTTTGAGAAATCCGCGTTATTCATAGGCATTGCTTCACTTTTATTTACGTTTATCTTGTATCCCGACACTTCTCCATATTCCTTCAATTTCTTATATAGTTCTTTTATTGATAGTTCTGGTTCTGTTAAGTACACTATCACATCATCCGCAAACAGACTGATTTTATATTCCCTGTCTTTTATTTTTATTCCTTTTATATTATTATCTCTTCTTATCGATTCTGCTAGTGGTTCTATAGCTAGCGCAAACAATAATGGTGATAGTGGGCATCCCTGCCGCGTTGACCTGCTTAAGTTAAATTGCTTTGATACATGTCCATTTACTGTCACTTTCGCTAACGGTCCCTTATATAATGCTTTAATCCAATTAATATACTTCTCCGGTAAACTGAATTTTTGCAATACTTTGAACAAGTAATTCCATTCTACTCTGTCGAAGGCCTTCTCTGCGTCTAAAGCAACTGCTACTGCCGGTGCTTTATTTCCTTCTACTGCATGAATTAAGTTAATAAATTTACAAATATTGTCTGTTGTGCGTCTTTTTTTGATAAATCCAGTTTGGTCTAAATTTACCATTTTCAGTACCTGTTCTGCTAATCTGTTCGCTAATAGTTTAGCTATTATCTTATAATCTGTGTTTAGCAGAGATATTGGTCTATATGACGCTGGTGAGAGTGGATCTTTCCCTTGTTTTAGTATCACTGTAATTATTGCTGTTTTACATGAATCTGGTAAGTTTTGTGTCTCATCAATCTGGTTGATTACATCCAGGAGGGGCGGTATTATTAGGTCTTTAAATGTTTTGTAGAATTCTATTGGGAGTCCATCCTCTCCTGGTGTCTTATTATTTGGTAAATTTTTTATTATCTCTTGTATTTCTACTGTTCCAAATGGTTCTGTTAATTTATTTTGTTCCTCTATTTGTAGTTTTGGTAGTTCAATTTTAGTCAAAAATTCATCTATTTTCCCTTCTTTCCCTTCGTTTTCGGTTCGGTATAATTGTTCATAGAATTCTCTGAAGTTTTCCTTAATTTCTTTTGGATTATATGTAATTTGTTTGTCTTTTTTCCTTGTTGCCAATACCATTTTCTTAGTTTGCTCTGTCTTAAGCTGCCATGCTAAGATTTTGTGTGTTTTTTCACCTAGTTCATAATATTTCTGTTTTGTCTTCATTATATTCTTCTCCACCTTATATGTTTGTAATGTTTCATATTTTATTTTTTTATCCGCCAATTCTCTTCTTTTGGTTGTATCTTCCTTTATTGCTAATTTTTTTTCCATGTTTATTATTTCCCTTTCCAACTGCTCTGTTTCCTGATTATAGTCCTTCTTCATCTTGGTTGCATAACTTATTATTTGCCCTCTAATGAATGCTTTCATTGCATCTCATAGTATAAACTTATCTTCCACTGATTCCGTATTTACTTCAAAGTACATTTTTAATTGTTTTTCAATAAATTCTCTAAAATCCTTTCTTTTAAGTAGCATGGGGTTTAATCTCCATCTATACATTCTTGGAGGGATGTCCTCTAGCTCTATTGCCAATAACAGGGGTGAGTGGTCCGATAATAGTCTAGCTTTATATTCCGTTTTCCTAACTCTCCCTTGAATGTGGGCTGATAACAGGAATAGGTCTATCCTTGAGTATGTTTTATGTCTAGTCGAGTAGTATGAGTATTCCTTTTCTTTTGGGTTTTGTTTCCTCCATATGTCCACAAGTTTCATTTCTTGCATTGATTTAATTATAAATTTGGTTACTTTGTTCTTCCTGTTAATTTTTTTCCCCGTTTTATCCATATTTGGATCCAAATTCAGATTGAAATCCCCTCCTATTAGTATGTTCCCTTGCGTATTAGCTACCTTCAAAAAGATATCTTGCATAAACTTTTGATCTTCTTCGTTAGGTGAATATATATTAAGTAGATTCCAAAGCTCTGAATATATCTGACATTTTATCATAACATATCTCCCTGCTGGATCTATTATTTCCTCTTCTATTTTAAATGGCACATTTTTGCTAATTAATATAGCCACTCCTCTTGCTTTTGAATTATACGATGCTGCTGTTACATGTCCTACCCAATCTCTCTTTAATTTCTTGTGCTCCAATTCAGTTAAGTGTGTTTCTTGGACAAATGCTATATCTATTTTTTCCTTTTTCAGTAAATTTAGTAGTTTCTTCCTTTTAATTTGGTTATGTATTCCATTAATATTTAGAGTCATATAGTTCAGCATAGCCATTTTATATTTTGTTTATCTTCTCTTTCCGTTTTTCCATCATTACCTTTCCTCCTTTTCCATTTCTGTTTTCTTATTTTCAACTCTTTACCAGACAACATTCCTACAACATCCAACATTTTCCTTATTCTCCTATTTCTATCTTCTTTATCCCCAATCTCCCCTTCCCCTCCTGAGTTGCCCTTTATCCCTTGTCGGACAACCACATCTCCCCTCTCCATTTGGATTTGCGAATCCACACGCAAGCGTCAACTGATTTTGCAGTGACCGCTCTTTTCCCCCACCCAGCCCCCCCCCAGAAAAGATTTCGCTTTTTATATGTCACAAAGGTCACTCTTTTAATTCCCTCCTTATTCTCTCTATTCCATTACCTTCCCTTATTAATTCTTGTCTATACTCTCTATGTTTTCCTCTAATTACAGATACTTTCACATATGCCCATTGTCTCTATTCACTCTTATATCTCTTTACCCGCATACATATCAATCGTGGTCATTTTTACCCTCCTTACCCGTCTTCATCCCTCAGTCTATTTTTGTCTTTACCCACATACATATCAATCGTGATAATTTTTGCTCTCATTACCCGTCTTCATCCCTCAGTCTATTTTTGTAATTGTTCTGCAAATTTTCGTGCTTCTTCTGGATCCGAGAATAGTCTGTTTTGTTGTCCTGGAATAAATATTTTCAATACCGCAGGATGCTTCAGTGTAAATTTATATCCTTTCTTCCATAAAATCGCTTTTGCTGTATTGAACTCTTTTCTCTTCTTTAGGAGTTCAAAGCTTATATCTGGATAAATGAAGATTTTTTGCCCTTTATACTCCAGTGGTTTGTTGCCCTCTCTTACTTTTTCCATTGTCTTCTCCAGTACCTTTTCTCTTGTAGTATATCTTAGGAATTTTACTACAATAGATCTTGGTTTTTGTTGTGGTTGTGGTTTAGGGGCCAATGCTCTATGTGCCCTTTCTATTTCCATTTCTTGCTGTAGTTCTGGACATCCTAGGGCCTTAGGGATCCATTCTTTTATAAACTCCCTCATATTCTTGCCTTCTTCATCTTCCTTAAGGCCCACTATCTTTATGTTATTTCTTCTGTTATAATTTTCCATTATATCTATTTTTTGGGCTAGTAATTCTTGTGTCTCTTTAGTTTTTTTATTAGATTCCTCCAATTTCTTTTTTAGGTCTTCTACCTCCATTTCTGCTGCTATTGCCCGTTCTTCCATCTTGTCCATTTTTTTCCCCATTTCTGTTAAGGTCATATCCATTTTATTTATTTTCTTTTCTGTGTTGATTATTCTTCTTCTTAAATCATTGAATTCCTGTGTTTGCCATTCTTTAAATGACTCCATGTATCCTCTAACAAGAGCAAGTATATCCTTTACCTTGCCTTTCCCTTTATCTATTTCACTGTATTCTTCCTCTTCTTCTTCCTCTGGGTTGGCCATCTGTTGTTTCTTTGCTGCCCTTTCCTCCTCTTCTTTCTTGTTTCCATTGTCTTCTGTGGTCTCTTCTTGCTGCAGGTGTTCTGCAGCTGTCGTTGCCGGCTGTGGAGATCGACTCCCCAGCTGGTCCCCCCTCCCGTCGGTGTGTTTTTTTTCATGCGCGGTTGCGCACTTTTACTCGGCTCTGTGAGCCATTGTTGTAGTTCTTTTTCTACCGACCTGAGGTAGTGGGGTCTTCTCTCCACAGCGGGCCTCTTCGGACAGGTAAGGCCTTCACCTTTTTCCTCCGTTGTCTTCTCTTCCTCTCTTCTTTCCGTTGATTTTGATTTTTCTCCTTTTGTCTCCATCTTCTTTCCACCTTTATACTCACTTTTCTTTAACTTGTATTTCTGTGCCTTTGTATTTTCTCTTGTTTTTCCCGACTTTTCTGGAGAGGGCTGGAGTTCACCGTCCGGCCACTACTCCATCACGTGACTCAACCTCCTACCATCTTTTTCTTGAGTGCCAAAGGGAATCCGTGTCAGTGGAAATGCTCAGCAGCGTAGACAGGAGTTTTCATACAAATCCAGCAGTCTGATTGTGGTTCAACTGCCCAACTCATAAGCCATTTTAAGGATGGTGTTGTAGGATCCCTCACCAGCAATCAATGCCATTGTCCCTGCCACCAGCATCAACATGTATGGCATCCTGTGATGGAGGACGAATTCACTCTCTCCCGTTAGTAGTTGTGCTTTCAGGCAGGTCATTTCCAGCTCCCCCAGTAACACAACCCACCACATGTCACCCGGTACGTGCCATACAAGCTCTCTGTTTCTTGGTAGAGCTTTAGGACCCACTAAATGCTTGATGGGGTCCCCGCCATGTTTCAGGGTTGACTGGGATCATGGTGTGCACTGCCCTGCTGTCCACTGCTGGTCATTACCCTTTCCCCAGTGGATCCAGGGCCTTGGGTATCCCCATCAGGGAAGGGCTGCTGAACAAATCTGCAGGGAGATCATTAATGTTGCTACAATCCTGCCACTGCTTCAATGGACAGGTGCAGCCCCATGGTGTGACCTGGAGGGGGCACCAACATAGGGTTAGGTCAAACTTTGTCATTAGGGGAGAGATCCCATCCCTCGGTTGACTTCCCTGCATAATTCCCATTTTAGAGACCATACATGGGTATCCAAATGATCAGATCCTTCATTACCCTTGCCCACAATAGTGCCACATACATTTGTGTGTCATTTGGAATCTCCTCTCCTGTTCTACCTTCCAGACACATGTACATGTTCCACTGTCTACATACTCCAGCCCTTCCAACTGACGGGCAGCCTCCCTCACTGTCTTCCCAGCCATCAGGTCGATTAAGAGCAAGAGCATCCCCTTCATGTCGGGATGAGCAGTAGTGACCATGTGTCCCACCAGCATGGGGTTTACCTGGAGTTCCCAGGGGAGCCGTGGTCGTGGGCACCCAAATAGCATTTAGTAACCAGACCCCACTCTCTGAGTGCTCTAATCCCATCCTGTCCCATATGCCACTCACCCCAGTACTGTAAATCCCACTCCAACAAGGAGGGCTACATCACCCTGACTGCTGCTCCGATAGGGAAGCATCACCCTCACTAGCCTCAGTTAGTGTCCTCAGGGTGTTATTAAAAGCTTGCTGGCTGGACATCTCACCCAGGATACCTCCATCTCATGCCAGTACTATCATCAGCCCAGACCTGAAGCAGCCAGGAACTCATCCAGTTTCTGCTGGTAGTGATATCCCAGTCTGACCAGATCTTGGAAAATCTTGGTGGTCTCGCAGGAGCCTTGTGTATGATTATATCTGACTTCCAGATCCTCCCCTCCCTTTGGTTTGGGGAGTCAGAATACCGCCGGGTTGGATGTGGGACCGCATGGTCACTGATCTGGCCAGCAGGGGTTTGGACATGTAGTGGGGTGGATGTTCACAATATTCGTCTACATTCTCTCTGTCTGTCTAGACATCCCCATCACCTGACCATATGTTGACACCATCACCCACAACATATGGATCAGTATTTTGATTGGTTCTGGTGACCGGCAGACCAATGAGTCGCCTTCAACTGCTGTGCTTTGCCCACTAGTTCAGTGCCTTTGTTCTACTGCTATCTGGCACAGGTTTGTGCGACCAGAACTGTTTCTCCCATGGTGGAGCATCTGGTCAATCCATTCTTGTTTCTCCCAGGGTTTTGTGCTGGTGTCTCAGTTATATAGTCAGGATAATGTGAACTATTTTGTAACCATGTAAGAATACACCCTTTTCACTGTAGTAACTGTAGTACCCCACTACAGTGCATATATGAGTGTGACAACAGTTTCCTGAGATGGTGGAAGACATCAGGAGGTAAAATCTCTTCTGTTATTTGAATCCTGCATCTCTAAGTTATTTAAGAAACCTCCCAAGTAACACAGAGGCATAAAATGGTGGCAGCGGTATAAGAGAATAAAGTCATTGTAAGTCACTGAAATTCAAAGGAAAAGAAGAGAAAAAAAAATTACTGAAAAAAAAAATGGCTGGAGCAAAAGCAGTTCACCCAGTGATGGGCTGGGAGGCTGAAGACATTGTTGAATTGTTAACAGGGTTTCAGTAGAAGTGCAATTTAGCATTAAAAAGGTATTTTAAAAATGCAACAGCAGAGGAGAAGGTCAGTTATCTACTTCTCTGGACAGAGGAGCGAGGCCTTGACTTATTTAATAGCTGGGAGTTTACAGAGGCGGAAAAAAATGATCCAGAGCAGATATTTGCAAAGTTTGCTTCTCACCTTGAACTCAGGTCTAATCATAGAATTAAATGCTAGGAATTTTAAGGCTTAATAGACGGATGAAACTGTTGATAACTTTCGCACTAGACTAAAAATTGTTGCTGCAAATTGCAGATTGAAGGATATAGAGAAAAGATTAGATGATTAACTAATGGCGGGGAGTGCCCATTCCATAGTGCAAAAGTCTCTTATAGGGAAGGATAGCTTGAAGCTGGCCAAGGCTATAGACACACCCAGAGCTGTCAAAGCCATGAGGATGCAAATGAAATCCCTATTTATGCAGACTCACCAAAAGCAAAGAGAAGGAAGGGTTGATGCTATAAAGACTACAATCAGAAAAGTGCAAACCCCAAGACTTGCAGGAAGTGCGGCAGTCAACACCCCTTTTATGACCAAAGCAAACGCCCCGGATACGGTTTGAATATAGAGCCTGTCTAAAGCAAACACTGGGCAAAGATGTGCAAGTCTGGTATGAAGAAAACAGTAATTCCAATGAAGAAAAAAGACAAGGAGAAGATCCACCACATAAAAGGAAACAACAATGAAGACTCTGACACCCAGATACTGGACATAGAATCCATACACCTTCACAAGATGTCGGGTGAGATGAAAGAAGAAAGCGAGTTGCACACAAGGATTCAAATACAGAGGACAATCCAGAACAAGGCTAGGATATTTAACCTAAAGTTGAGGTTGGATACTGGATCATAAAGCATGTCCTTCCACTCAGACTCTACCGCCAGATGTTCCCAGAGAGCATAATAAAAGGGTATCCAAAAGACGGAGCATTGGAAAAGACCACATGTCACATTAACGGCCTATGTTGGACCCATGATCAAGCAGGTAGGGAGAGCTACGATCAATGTCTGCCATAAGTGGAAGAACATCCTCTGTATATTCTCTACCTCTGTGTGGTAGATGTAGACGGACCAGCAATTTTAGGTTTGGATAGCTGCCAGGAGTTGCAGTTGATCTTTATGAGATCCAAATGAAGAAGATATCCAAAAGGATCAACAGAAGCACACAACAAAAAAAGGAAATTATTTCCACAGAAGTACTTTCCAGGCCATGGCACAGAGTGGGAGCAGACTTGTTCACCATGAATCAACAGTGGTATTTAACAGTAACCTGTTACTACTCTAAGTTTTCATTCATCAAAAGGGTGAAAGACCTGAGAGCGTCAACTATCACCTCAGAAATGAGAGCGCTCATTGCTGAACAAGGAATACCGAGCAAGTAATATGTGACAATGGAACACAGTTCACGACACAAGAATTCAGAAAGCTGGG
>NC_091475.1:58429579-58447079 GCF_036971445.1 Narcine bancroftii
CTTCTCATTATTTCATGTTCAAGTTTAATTCATCTTGCTTCAGTCTCCGGGGTACGGTACGTGATGAGGGGACTCTGGAAGATTTGATTGGTATTCCAATTATCTTTCAGGAAGAGTCTCGGTTGCATTGTGATGTGGGTTTATTATAGTCTGCTGATCTCTACAAAATATGTCACATGCCCTCTGAGAGACAAAAGGAGAGTACAGATCATTTCTTTTCTCAACTCGAGCACCTTCCTCAACTCAAACTGCATTTCAGCTTGCCTAACAAGCAAACTAGGAACTGCTGCAAATGTGTTTCTCTGGGTTATTAGCTATGGATTGTTGGCCTTTCAAGCATTTAACAGATTGGGACTAGTGCAGGATGAAGTGAAACTTTCCACGCTGATGCACCTTCAATAATCACAAAAGGATAAAGTGAAACTGACAGGCTTTTATTAACTATAGACTGGAACAGCTGCGAAACTCATTGACTGATCAAGGCAGAATGGAACGGGGAGAATGCAAAGGGCGTCGATCTTGCGAGGTGTGTCCAGGCGGCAGCAGCCAACCATAACAGTGGCTGACCACACATGCCATCAAACCTCTGGTCCAAAACACCTGTACTGCAGGGGTAGATTCCTCATGGGGCCACAATAGAGCAGTCCAGATCCTCAGATTTCCCTGCTGTGAGGTTGGGACATCAGCCCACTGAGCATATGGCATTCTGGAGGAAGTACAAATGTCTCAATGAGATGAATGCGGAAGAAGCAACTACTTGGAGAATGCTACGTAGACGTTTTTATCTAATTGATAGCTGAGTAAATCATTCCAAGATTTATAAATATTAATTTTAAATTATATCTTTATGATTATGTGTGTTTATTATGTACTCTGTGTGTATTTGTGAATATATGTGAGTGTGTGTGTTTGTGTGTGTATATGTGCATGTGTGTGTATGTATATGTGCGTGTGTGTATGTGTGTATGTTTGTGTATATGTGCATGTATGTGTGTGTGAGTGTTTGTGTGTATATGTGAGTGTGTGTGTGCATGTGTTTGTGTGTGTATATGTGCATGCGTGTGTGCATATGTGCGCGTGTGTATGTATATGTGTATGTATATATGTGTGCATATACCGTGCTCTGGAGAATCATTGTTTTGTCAGGTTGTATATGTACAGTCAGATGATAATCAACTTGAACTTGAAATTAATGGGTTTGCATGCACTTCAGTATTCTTTGAATTAAAACATTTATTTTTTAAGATTTATATTTGTATCTTTAATAGGCTCTGGGTGTTTTTGTGACTCTAATGTTAAAAGTATAAACAAATATTCCCTCATGCGACACCGTTAACAGTGAGCAAACTTGGGGACAGTGTTAGAACCAGCTATTAAATCCTCTCTGGGAAGCAGCTGGCCGAGGATGCATAGAGAGGTCTTGTGTTGTGCTCTGCTCTGCTGGACCTCACTGGACAGCAGGGTACAGACTTTCAAGAGGAGGATTTTGCTCCAACATGTTGTAAGAAACAGCTTGGGTCAAAGGCAGATGACAGCAAGCTTGTGTGACTCACCAGTTAGTGGAAGGTCCAAGCCTATATCAAGTTCATTAAAAGTGTTTCTTTGGAAACACACACAATCCACAACACATAATTATCACATATGAAAATATAAATAAAAATAAAAATACATAAATATTTTGGAATGATTTCACAGTTACAGGATACTGTTCATCAATCTCACAGCCTGTGGAACAAAGCTATTTCCTAGTCTGGCCATCCTGATTTTGATGCTCCTGAACCTCCTTCCTGATGATAGTGGGTCAAAGATACTATGTCCTGGATGGAGAGGGTCCTAAATAATTATTTGAGCCCTATTTAAGTAACACTTCTGGTGAATCTCATCAATAGAACGGAAGACCCCATTAATCTTCTCGGCCATTTTGTGCTGATCGCCAGCAAAACCAAGGAGATGATTCTGGACTTCAGGAGGAAGTCAGGGGAACATAACCCAGTCTTCATCAAGGGCTCAGTAGTGGAAAGGGTCAAGAACTTTAAATTTCTGGGTGTCAACATCTCCAAGGATCTTCCCTGGAGCCTCCACGTTTATGCAATCACAAAGAAGGCTCGCCAGCGGCTATACTTTGAAGGTGCCTGAGGTGGTTTTGTACGTCACCGAAGACTCTCATGAACTTCTACAGGTGTACAGAGGAGAGCATTCTAGCTGGTTGCATCACTGTCTGATATGGAGACGCCAATTCTCAGGACAAGAATAGACTCCAGAGGGTGGTTAACTCGGCCTGCGACATCACAGTCTTAATTCCATTGAGATAAAAGCAGCCTCTATCCTCAAAGACCCCCACCACCCAGACCATGCACTCTTCACTCTGCTACCCTTGGGAAAAAGGTACAGAAGCCTAAAGACGACCACTCAGTGGCACAAGGAGAGCTTCTTCCCCACTGCCATCAGATTCCTGAATGATCAATGAACCAAAAATACTGCCTTACTTTTCCTGCGCAATTATTGTACTTATTATTTTATTTTATTTTATTTTTTCTAGTAATGTTGTAAAACACCATATTTCATGACTTGTCAATAAATCCTGATTCTGATGATCCTCTGTAATAACTTCCATTCTTATGCTTTAAAGCCACCATACCACACATTGACGCAGGCAGACTGACACCCTCAATTGCACTCCGATTCAAGGTTGTCAAGGTGGGGGTCGGTAAACTTACCCTCCTCAACTTCTTTAGGAGGTTAGTTATTTACCTTTGTGCCCTCAATTTCACAGCGTATAGTTACAATACGGCAGCTGATATTTGGGATGGAGCTGAGCAACACCAGAAGTTTAATCTCACCACATTCAAGTCCAACCATGCAGTGATGTGTGGCTCATTTCTATTGTTCCAATGTGATGTGTATCGCTTGCTAATGTACTTTTGGCCACTTCTCATTTCCTTCATCGTGAGTGAAGCACTCACATTTGACGCGTCACTTTGTCTTAAGCAGTAAGTGCCACTGGTGCTGATGTTGTTTCAGTGATTTAGATTTAACCAACTGTCCAAACTATTTTGCGGAGGTTTAACATGACATCAGAAACCCTGGCAAATTTCTACAAATGCCTGGTGGAAAGTGTGCTGACCCGGCCTGCATCACGGTCTGGTGTGGAGTCACTAATACCCCCGAGCGTAAAGCCCTAAAACGGTGAGTGTACGCAGCCCAAGACATCACAGCCAAAAACCTCCCCACCACCGAGAACATCTACAGGGGAACGTTGCTGATGGAGGGCAGAGGCAACCGTCAAGGATCCACACCAGCCCACAAGCACGCTCTGTTCTCGCTGCTCCCATCAGGAAAGAGGTCTAGGTGCCACAAGACTCGCACCACCAGGTTCAGGAATAGCTGCTCCCCACCCACCATCAGACTCCTCAATCAGGGACTCAATAACAGATCCTTACTTTTGCACTTTATTGTTTGTTTTTTTCCTCCTCTCTGTATTGTACAATCATTTGTTTACAGTTATTTATTTATTTACATGTGTACTCTGTGTACAGTTATTTTTGCACTACCAATAAGTGGTAATTCTGCCTCGCCCACAGGAAAACATCTCAGGGTTATATGTGATGTCATGTATGTACTCTGACAATAAATCTGAAATCTATTCCTCAAACCAAGAGCTAGGATTTAGGCCCTGAAGCAGAATAATCGGCAACATAACAAGTGATATCATTTATCTAACTTTTAACTCAGCTTGTTTCAAAAGAAAACTCTGATTTGAGAGTTGGGAAAGGAAGTGTGATCATTACCATAATCTGTGGGCTGATGAGGAGTTGAACCATGAAAGACTGCTGTAGTTAAAAACACAAAAAAATGCTGGTCTCAGTGAGGAACTCAACGGGTCTTGCAGCATCCACTGAAGGTCAAGGACCTGAGCCCTTCTTCACGGTATGGATAAAAAGCAGGTAGGTACCTGAATTAAAAGAAAGGGCATTGGCTGGAGTATAGACCGACAGACTAAAGATGTTAATGGGATATAGATAGAAGGAAAGGAGAGAATTGATTGAGGAAGGGGGAGGGGGGGGGTTTGGCTCTGAGCATGAAGAGTGGGGGAAAGGAGACAGAGGGAGAAGGGAAGATAGAGAGAAAAATAACTTTCTTCTAATGGAGGCACAGGGATATATGGGGGATAATGGAAGCCAGAGAAGCCGATGTTAATGCCATTGGATGGGAGAGTGTCCTCGAATATGAGGAATTGTTCCTCCAATTTGTGAGTGTCCCAGTCTGTCAGTTACAGGGGTAGCCATGGGTACCCGCATGAACCTCTTCATACCCTGTCTCCTGTAAGGATTACATTCCATAACATAACATAACATAACATAACATAACAATTACATTACGGAAACAGGCCATTAGGCCCTTCTAGTCCACACCGAACCAAACACCCCTTTCTAGTCCCACCTCCCTGCACAATGCCCATAACCCTCCATCTTCTTCTCATCCATATACCTGTCCAACCTTTTCTTAAATAATACAATTGACTCCGCCGCCACTATTTCTCCCGGAAGCTCATTCCACACGGCTACCACTCTCTGAGTAAAGAAGTTCCCCCTCATGTAACCTCTAAACCTCTGCCCCTTAATTCTTAACTCATGTCCTCTTGTTTTAATCTTTCCTCCTCTTAACGGAAATAGTCTATCCACATCCACTCTGTCTATCCCTTTCATAATCTTAAATACTTCTATCAAATCCCCTCTCAACCTTCTACGCTCCAAAGAATAAAGACCTAATCTGTCCAATCTCTCCCTATACTCTAGATGCTTAAACCCAGGTAACATTCTGGTAAACCTTCTCTGCACTCTCTCCACTCTGTTTATATCCTTCCTATAATTAGGCGACCAGAACTGCACACAGAACTCCAAATTAGGCCGCACCAACATCTTATACAATCTCAACATCACCTCCAACTCCTATATTCCATGCAATGATTGATAAAGGCCAGCATACTAAAAGCCTTCTTCACCACCCTATTCACGTGAGTTTCTACCTTCAGGGAACGATGTACCGTTACTCCTAAATCTTTCTGCTCTTCTGTATTCCTCAATGCTCTCCCATTTACCACGTATGTCCTATTCTGATTCTTCTTACCAAAATGAAGCACCTCACACTTATCAGCATTAAATTCCATCTGCCATTTTTCAGCCCACTTTTCTAAGCAGCCCAAATCCCTCTGCAATCCTTGAAAACCTTCTTCATTATCCACTATTCCACCTATCTTAGTATCGTCTGCATATTTACTAATCCAATTCACCACCCCATCATCTAGATCATTAATGTATATAATGAACAACAATGGGCCCAATACAGATCCTTGAGGCACACCACTGGTCACCGGCCTCCAACCTGATAGACAATTATCCACTACCACTCTCTGGCCTTTCCCTTTCAGCCAATGTTCAATCCATTTGACTATCTTAAAATTTATACCTAAAGACTGCACCTTCCTAACTAACCTTCCATGTGGTACCTTATCGAAGGCCTTACTGAAGTCCATATAGACAACATCCACTGCGCTATCCTCATCCACATTCCTAGTCACCTCTTCAAAAAATTCAATCAGATTGGTCAAACATGACCTTCCTCCCACAAATCCATGTTGAGTGCTCCTGATCAGACCCTGTCTATCCAGATGTTTATAAGTACTATCTCTAAGAATTTTATCCATTAATTTACCTACCACAGACGTCAAACTTACAGGCCTTTTTCTTAATTTCTCTATCTCCATCGCATCTGCTCCCAGCACGAGGTCTTCTATGCCAGATCATCCGAGATGTCCTCTGTCATGATAATGAATATGTATGAGATGTACCGGAAGTCACGTGGTATGAGAGAGAGATAAGAACACAAGCAGGAGAACAAAGGAAACGGGAAAATAAAAAGCCATTGAGAAGTTTACCTGATAAAACTTGTGTTTAATGTTTTATTAACTTCACATTTCGGGCCACAAATGTGACATTGGCGATGAGGATGAAAGAAGCTTGAAGAAAATTAAAGACTAAACAAGATTACAGAGGATTACAGACAACTTCAAGGTGATAAGAATTTTCTCTGTGACTCAGTGCTTTTGGGGCTGGAATCTTTCCTCATGGCTGGGGCAGACGGTGTCTTTCTAACACATAGTGGAATTGTTCATTTTGACCCAACGGGTGATGCAAGCACTGTAAGTGTGAAGTGGAAGGCATGGCTGGAAGAATTTGAATCCTATGCCGACAGTCGTGGCCTATTTCTAGATACCGGTACAGTTGAACAAAAAGCACAGAGAAGGGCGTTACTTCTTTTCACGGCTGGACCCGCTGTTCGGGAAACATTTAAGACACTTTTGAATACTGGAAGAAAGGATGAGTATCAGAAAGCGGTAGATGCATTAAATGCACACTATGTAGTGACACCGAATGCTACATTTCAACGCCATTTGTTTCGGAGAACGAGACAAGAAGATGGCCAGACAGTTGCTCAGTACGTGACGAGACTACGCCAGCTAGCTGTTGGATGCAATTACATGCCAGCTGATTTGGACAACCAATTATTGGATCAAGTCGTACAGCACTGCAGATCAGATAAACTCAGAAGACGTCTACTGGAAAGAGGGAGTGAGTTGGAACTTACCGATGCTTTAACCATTGCTGCTGCATTAGAGGCTGTTGAAGGGCAATTTCATACCATGACCCTGAAAGACAACTCAAGCCAGCAAATTAAGAGGCTCTCACATCGCCATAATCAGCCAAGATATACGCCGACACATGACGTGGAGTGTTATCGATGTGGAAACCGAGGTCACTTTGGAAAAGACCCATATTGCCCGGCCAAAGGCAAAGTTTGCAGAAAGTGTGGAGGTAAGGACCACTTTGCAAAGAAGTGCAAAAGCAAGTCCAATGCAGACCAGAAGAGGAAGAGTACAACTTCCAAAGGCAAAGCCTGGGGGAACGGAAAGTATCCTGGAAAGAAAGATACCATTTGCCAGATAGACGGTGACGATGATGATACCCAGGAGGAACAGAGTTGTTACCAACTTACGTTGAATGAAGTACATCATGAGAAGGTCCCAGTGATCATTGGTGGAGTGACAGTGCAGGTCATTGTAGACTCAGGCAGTGACAGTAATGTGATTGATTGACATTTATGGGAGAAGTTGAAAAGGAAAAAGATCATCTGTACCTCAAAGAAGTGTTCCAAGAAACTGTATCCATACACAGCAACCAAGCCATTGCAGACCATTGGATGTTTTACTGCAACTGTTGAAGCTGGAGATAAGTACACCGAAGCAGAGTTTATGGTCATAGAAGAGAGGGGAGAACCATTGCTGAGTAGAAGCACAGCGCAAGACCTGGCAAAACTTCATATTGGAGCTTGTGTCAATTCAATTCAGTCATACGAGGATATGAAGCAAGAATTCCCCACAGTCTTCCAAGGAGTAGGAAAGCTGAAAGGTCGACAATTGAAGCTAGCGGTAGATGAAACAGTCAAACCCAAGGCACAACCAATGCACCGAACTCCGCTTGGACTTCGTGGGAAATTCAAAGCCAAAATTAAAGAATTGATCGAACAAGACATTATTGAACCGGTGGAACATTCGACACAATGGGTCAGTCCCGTAGTGATTGTGCCCAAACCAAAAGGTGACATAAGACTATGTGTTGACATGAGAATGGCCAATGAAGCTATAATTAAAGAACGACACCCTATACCAACAGTGGAGAAAATACTTCAAGAACTAACTACCAGCAAGGTATTCTCAAAAATTGATCTGAAATGGGGCTATTATCAATTAGAGCTGGATCCAGGTTCCCGAGATATAACTACATTTGTTACTCACTGTGGATTGTATTGTTACAAGAGACTATTATTTGGAATTAATGCAGCTTCGGAGATCTACCAGTATGAAATCTGTCGAGTGATTCAAGGCGTTCCTGGAGTTGCCAACATTTCTGACGACATCATAGTCCATGCACCAATGAAGGAAGAGCATGACAAACGGTTGAGGCATGTGCTATCTAGACTACAGGAGGCAGGCCTTACCGTGAATGGAAACAAGTGCCAGTTCGGTCTGTCAGAAGTGGACTTCATGGGACACAGACTTACAGGGAAAGGACTAAACCCTGCAGAGGCCAAGGTGAAAGCTATTGCAGATGCACGTGCACCTCAGAATGCAACAGAGGTGAGGAGTTTCCTGGGATTGGTCAATTTTTGTGCAAAGTTCATTCCTAATTTCGCTACAGTGGCAGAACCACTAAGGAAACTAACCAGGAAAGGTGTACCATTTCATTTTGGATCTGAGCAGAAAAAAGCGTTCACAGCGCTGAAGCAAAACCTGACAGATGCAAAAACTCTTGGATATTACGATCCGGCGGCATCAACCAAAGTCATAGCGGATGCCAGCCCAGTTGGTTTAGGAGCTGTGTTGGTCCAGATGCATGATGGAGGACCAAGAATCATTGCCTATGCCAGCAGATCATTATCAGATGTGGAGAGAAGATACTCTTAGACAGAGAAAGAAGCACTCGGACTTGTATGGGCCTGTGAGAGGTTCCATGCATATTTATACGGCATTGAATTTGAACTCATCACAGATCATAAGCCTTAAGAGGTGATCTATCCACCTAGATCCAAACCATGTGCCAGAATAGAGAGATGGGTACTCAGACTACAACCCTACGAATATAAATAATCCACATTGCAGGGAAAGCAAACATTGCTGATCCGCTGTCCAGATTGGTGAAGGATGGTGGTCCACAATCCAAGTCAGAATTGGGAACAGAAACAGAGAGCTTTGTACGCTTCGTAGCTATTCAGTCGACACCGAAAGCTGTGACTACGAAGGAGGTCGAGAGAGAATCCGAACGTGATCCAGAACTCATGGAAGTAAGAGAATGCATACAGAGTGGACAATGGGAGAAGTGTACTCACAAGGCTTACATTCCCATCAGAGACGAACTTTGTTGCATCGGACAGTGTGTATTAAGAGGTTGCAGATTGGTGATAACGCAAAGATTGAGACCGAAGATCGTATCCTAAGCGCATGAAGGACACCTAGGTATTGTTGGTACCAAGCAAAACCTCAGGCCAAGTTGTGATAAGGACGCAGAGAAATTTGTTAAAACTTGTCATGGATGTCAAATCACAAGTAGGAGTAATCCGCCAGAACCGATCCGGAGTACGCAACTCCCGACAGGACCATGGATCGACGTAGCTGTTGATTTTCTTGGACCTTTACCGATGGGTGAATCAATTATGGTAGTGATAGATTACTATAGCAGATACTATGAGTACGTGGTGTTGAAGTCCACAACCACTGAACAAACAATACAAGCATTAGCAGAGATATTCGCAAGATATGGATTACCTGTTACATTATACTTTGACAATGGTCCACAATTCATTTCAGAGACATTTGCGAAATACATGAGGACCACAGGTATCCACCATCATAAAGTAACTCCAAAATGGCCGCAAGCCAATGGAGAAGTAGAGAGACAAAATCAGTCCATTGAAAAACGATTGAGGATTGCACACGCAGAAGGACAAAATTGGCAAGAAGCATTGCTATCTTATGTGGCTGTCTATCGAGCAACGCCTCATGCAACCACTGGAAAAAGTCCTGCAGAAGCATTTTTTGGGAGAAAAATGCACACAAAAATGCCAAAAATAAAGGAAATCCGAGACGACCAGGAGATGAGGGACCATGATGCTGAAAAGAAAGGTGCAGCAAAGCTGTACACAGATTCGAAACGTGGAGCCAAGTATTCAGACATCATGCCAGGAGATAATGTTCTAGTGAGGCATGAAACTGGTGGTAAGCTAGACACACCTTATTACCATCAACCCTATACTGTCGTATCCAGAAGTGGCAGTATGGTGACAGTCAAGTCTCCGACTGGAGTCCTGTATAAGAGAAATGTATCAGGTGTAAAAAGGTACCAGTCCAGAGATACATCGAGCGAAGAGGTTGAAAGGCCAATACGAGATGCTGAAACTGAGAGACCTGATGATGTTCCAGAGGCAGTTACCAGCACTCCTGATGAAGTGACTAGAGCGCCAGAAACACCCGAAGCCGTGGCGAGCAGTATGTTCGACGCTGAGAGTGAACAACCGAGAAGCGACGACAATATCGCAGGCATTCCGAAACGAAACCGGAAAGCGCCCAAACGATACGAAGACTTTGTGCCATAGTTTTAATAAGAAGTTTGGGACAGTATTTAATCTTATATCATAAAGTGCATGTATGAGTGCTGTAGGAAGTAAACTTTATGTAGTTGAGTTATAGTATTACCATTAGTTACGATGTTTGTATGTTTCCGAGGGATATTAATAAGTGAAGGTAAAGTTTATTTCTGAATAAAGGATGGATGTCATGATAATGAATATGTATGAGATGTACCGGAAGTCACGTGGTATGAGAGAGAGATAAGAACACAAGCAGGAGAACAAAGGAAACGGGAAAATAAAAAGCCACTGAGAAGTTTATCTGATAAAACTTGTGTTTAATGTTTTATTAACTTCACATTTCGGGCCACAAATGTGACATCCTCCTCCAAATAAATGTGGTTTCCCCTCTCCCTCCATCAACTCAGACCTCACCCGCATATCCTCCATTTTCCCACACATCTGCCTTAGCCCTCTCTGCCCTCATGCACAAGGACAAGATTCCCCCTGTCCTTGGCTAGCACCCCACCAGTCACCAGGTCCAACATAACATCCTCCGCTTCTGGTGTTGCTCAGCTCCATCCCAATTTCAGACACATTTTCCTTTCTCCTCCCCTCTGAGCCTTCCACAGGATCTTCCCCCTCTAGATTCCCTCACCCACTCCTCCCTTCCCTCCATTCGCCCCTTGGCATCCACCACTGTGGCCACAGGAGGTGCTGGACTTGCACCCACATCCTCAACATTATTTTGAGCCCCAAACAGTCCTTCCCAGCAACAATTCATTTGTGAATCTGGAGGGGTCATTTATTATATCTGGTGCTCCTGCTGCGATCGGCTCTACATTGGAGAGACTGGGTGAGGATTGGTTGATCACTTCATGGTGCACCTCAACTCTGCCCACCGCAATAGTGGGGATCTCCCAGTGGCCACATATTTCAATTTTCCATCTCATCCACTTGCCAACATGTCTGTGCATGGACTTGGGCACTGCCAGACTGAGACTACCTGCAAACTGGAGGAAGAGCTCCTCATATTCTGCCTGGGCAACCTCTAACCAGATGGCTTTGATGTTGATTTCTCCCTTTTCCATTAGCCCCCCATCTATCCCTATATCTCCTTTTCTCCAGCTTTCTCTCGCTCTCTCTCTTCCCTTTTCCTTTTGCCTCCTTTCTCCCGCTCTGCCTCCCACCCCTTATCAATTCTCGCATTTCTTCTCTCCTGTCCTCCCATCCCTATTAACACCTTCTGTTGATGATCTATGCACATCTCCATGCCCTTTCGTCCCCTCTTCCCAGCCTTTTACTTCAGGTAGCTGCCAGCTTTTTACACAGACCTTGAAGAAAAGCTGATGCCTCAAACGTCAGTTATATATCTTTACCTCCGATGGACGGGGCCAAACACGATAACTTCCTCCACCATTTCTCTGTGTTTACTACAATCTCAGCATCCACAGACATTCATGGTTCACTCCTAGATGTAAATGAGGCACAGGAATAAATATATTGCCTGCCCCAAATCAATGTTATACATGCCCAGAGCCAATTAAAGTTTAGAATTTATATCATCTTCCAAATAGTGTGTGCATTGATCTGACTCACTGTAAGATATTCATGGAGAATACTGAAGCTTTTCCCAAAGGAAAGTTAAAGCTTTGCTTGGCTTTGGCTGGTTAAAACATTAACAGGAAAGAAAGTTGCTCATAATGCATGAGACAGTGATGAGAGCAAAGTGTCAGACATGTTTGGAGCGAGAGTGTCATGTCTATCTTGGAGAGATTTCTATTCAGCCCTTGGACTCTAGAGATGAGAGATGTTCAGAACATCTCAACCCTGTGCCACATTCCATGCACACAAACCTCTCGAGAATGATGGCAGATATGCATGTGAGCAGGCTTTTCAAAAGGGAGGGGAAATGAAACACTTTTACATGTGATGGATTATTTATAGCATTCTTCCTTGCTGATGACAGTGTACTGACAGGAAATAAAATAGGTTACTGAGAACTATTTCTGCGGAAGAGATGCATTTGCAGTCTCAGATGCTAAAGGCCTGGATAGGAGTGTAGGAGTGCTGCAATGTACTTGGAAATGCAAGAGAAAGGACATATATCTCAAGGGTAAGATTGATCTTAAAACTTAGGCTCCCAAAAAGTAAATGCATTGTTTGTTTTTTCAAGATTATTAAAGTGGGTTAATTATTAAAATCCCACTGGACGCAAAAGTCTACAAGTCAGAAATCCAGATGACACTCCGTGTGAATGCATGAAAAGTCTTTGTGACCAAGGCCACAGCAATGCCTCAACCTGGAAACAGCATGTTGATGGTCATTTAAGAAAAGTCTCCTGACTTGCAATGAAATAACATATTATTGTGATCCTTTAGAATGTTGTTCTTTGACTCTGAGTAACACCATCAAGGTTCAATCATTGCCTATTTCTCATTTTCCTTCAAGGCATGTTCAAATCCAGAACACAGTGCAGCCTGGAGCTACAGACAGATTTGAAATGGGTAAAGACGAAAGTTTTTCTCATTGAAATGACTAACTGGAACTGTTGAGTTTTTCCAATTCCAATTGTTCAAGTGATATGGTTTTGGCTTGTTAAATGCAAATTCAAAGTATTTGTTAATATGGCTTGAATTTACATTCATTCCATCCCAACTCACAGAATTGTCACAGTCAAAGCACATGGGAATGCTTCTCCACAGTGTGAGGTAGAATTTCTGCAGTGGATATCCCAATATCTCGCCAGTGGCAAAATCAGCGAGGAAGGCAGATCCACCCCAAAAGAATCAGTGGGCTGAAAAATACCACCGTGGTTGTTTCTCAGAGAAAAAATTCCAAATGTTTGGTCAGTTTTTTCACTCATTTGAAGGCCTCAGTTCCCACATTGGAGCACCAATGTGCCACTTTGCATTACCACTGGAAGTGAGTGGATGGTGGATACCCACTAGACCACATAAAGTACTTTACCCACAAGACTTGAAGATCTGTGTGAAATATATCATCATGCTTCTCTTAGGTGGGAAGAGGCAGGAAGTAGGAGGCAATTCACAGTAAGTGGCTGATCCAGCTGAACTTCTGGCTAGAACCATGGAACACCACAGCACAGAAAACAGGCAATTCAGCTCTTCTAGTCTGTGCCAAAATTATTCTGCTAGTCCCACGGACCTGCACCCATTCCATAACCCTCGAGACCTCTCCCATCCAGGTATTTATCCCATTTTTTTTAAATTTAAGAGTGAACCCCTTATTATGACATCAAATGGCAGCTCATTCCACAAACTGAATGAAGGTTCCCCCTAAAGCTTTCAACTTTCACACTAAAGCCATGTCCTCTCGAGCTTATCTCCCCTGATTTGTCGAAAGAGCCGACTCATATTTACTTTGACTGTACCCCTCATAATTTTGTAAACGTCTATCAAATCTCCCTTAATTCTTCTGTGTGCCAAGGAATGAAGTCGCAACCGGTTTAATCTATCCCTGTAACTCAACTCCTGAAGACCCGGCAACAGCCTGGTAAATTTTCACGGCACTCTTTCCATCTTACTGATATCATTCCTGTAGTTTGGTGACCAGAACCGCACACAATACTCCAAAGTTGGCCTCCCTAATGTTTTATACAACTCAACTTAATACTTTGATTTATGAAGGCCAAAATGCCAAAAGCTTTCTTTATAACCCCGTCCTCCTACCACACTTCCTTCTGTCCACCACACTTCCAAACTTTGTGTCACCTGCAAACTTGCTGATCCAGTTTACCACATTATCATCCAGATTATTGATATAGATGGCAAACAACAATGGTCCTGGCACCAATCCCTGAGGCCCACCACTAGTCACAGCCCTCCAGTTAGTCACAGTCACATCACTACCATAATCACAGTCTAGGTTAGTGGGTGATATGATTCTAGTAGGGGATACAGCCATTGAAAGTCAAGTGAAGTGTTTAAATTCTCCTCTTAAAAATGACCATAGTGGGTGGCGCGGAGATGATGTGGTTGATGCAACTCTATTGCACCACCACCAACCCAGGATCGAATCCGGCGCTGACTTTACGGACTTTGTTCATTCACCCCATGCCCACCATGGGGTTACTCTGGGTACTCCAGTTTTTTCCCTCCCTTCAAAGCTGGTCAGATAACTAGGCGTAATTAGACTGTATGGGTCTTCTACTCTGCTGTTTTGTTCAAAACGCTAACATCACTTATGACACGTTCATCAGCCCTTGTCTAAATGCAGTCTTTGTTTTGCTGCATGTCAACTGTTTTACATTTTGAGGAGTTGTGAATGTAAATTAATATTTTGCTGAACAATTGTTATGCCACAATTGGCTTAGCGGTTAGGGCAACACTGTTGCGGCACCAGTGATTTGGACTGGGATTTGAATCCTGCGATATCTGGAAGGAGTTTCTACATTCTCCCTGTGTCTGCGTGGGTTTCCTCCGGGGGTTCTGATTTCCTCTCATTGTTCGAAACGTATGGTGGGAGTTGTAGATTATTGGGGAGTAATTGGGCGATCAGGCTCTTGGGCCAAAATGGCCTGTTACAGTATTGTATGTCTAAATTTAGAAAAAAAAACAAAAGTTGGCTGGGCTGAGGACATCACCCCAGGGAATGTCTGCAATGTTATTCTGGGGAAGGGCTAATTGACCTCCAACATTGACCTTCTGTATGTAAAGCGTGTCTCCGCACATTGGAGTATTTTTCCCTTGCTACTGATTATCTTTGCTTTTCATTTATGCCACACACAACCAAATACTCCCTTGCAAAACGATTAGCTTTTTTTTCATGGCTCAAAGGCACAATAGAAAATGTGTTTCAACAATGAACTGCAGGAAAAATTGAAGACAACATTATGTTGAAGGAAAAGGCTTACCAAATTCCTTTGAAAAATAGCAAGATCAGGGAATGAGTGTGTTTTGAAACACTGGCTTCACTAAGGGGGTGTGGGGGGTGCGGACCGCACTGGATGATACCATCGGGGGGTGGAGGGGTTGACACCAAAATGACTGTCTATAAAATTTTCATTCAGTATTTTTCAGCAGGCCTACACCGCTAATAACATTATGATCACTGGATTCAAAATGTTCCCCCTAACATACCTCGTTCCCTAATAGGAGATCCAATATTGCGCTCTCTCAAGTTGATACCTCTATATAATGATTTGGAAATCTTTCCTGAGCACATTTAACAAACTCCAACCCATCCAGCTGTTTTACAATAAGGGTATCCAAGTCATGATGTGGTAAGTTAAAATCTCCTACTATTACACCCTTATGTTTCCTGAAGTTGTCCACTATGTCTCTACAAATATGCTCCTCCAATTATCACGGTGATCTATAATACAAGCCCATGAGTATGGTCACACCTTTTTCTGTTCCTCTGCTCCACCCATCAAGCCTCAGTGGACAAGCCCTCTGGTCCATCCTGCCTGAGCATAGCTGTGATATTTTGCCCAATGAGCAAAGCCACTCCTCCCCTTTCATCGCCCTGTTCCATCATGTCTAAAGCAATGGAAGCCTGAAACATTGAGCTGCCAGTCCTGCCCCTCTTGTAACCAAGTTTCACTAAGGGCCACAATATCATAATTCCATGTGCCAATCCACCCTCTTGTTTGTCTGCCTTTCCTACATTTCCTTGCATTGAAATAGTTGCAGCTGAGAACATTTCAACCTGTTAGCCTTTAATGGTGCATGCAATTGTAACTTCCTCCACTCCTCTATCTGCTCTGGCATTCTAGTTCCACTCCCCCCCCCCCACCCTGCAATTCTAGTTTATACCCAACAGAGGAACATTAGCAAATCTTTCCTCCAGTCCCTTTCTAGTTCAGATGCAAACCCCTATCGGAACAGGTCCCATGCTTCCTGGAAGAGAGCCCAATGATTCAGAATCTTGAAGCCCTCCCTCCTACACCATGTCTCTAGCCAGGTGTTAAGCTGCATTATCCTCCTATTTCTAACCTCACTAGCACGTAGCAAGGGTAGCAATCCTGAGATCATTACCCTGGAGGTCTTGTCCTTCAACCTAGCGGCTAACTCTCTGAACTCTCCTTGCAGGACCTCCTTGCCCTTCCTACCCATGTTATTGGCTCCTACATGGACCATGACATCTCACTGCTCACCCTCCCTCCTGAGAATGCCATGAATTCGATCTGAGATATCTCAGACCAGGGAGACATCATGCCATCCAGGATACTCAATCTCTTCCACAGAATCTCTTATCTGTTCCCCTAATTATGGAATCCCCTGTCACTACAGCTCACCTCTTCTCCCTTCCCTTCTTAGCCACAGGACCATGCCAGAGACCTGATCTCCATGGCTTGTGGCAGGTAGGCCATCCCCTTAACAGTATCCAAAATGGTATACTTGTTATTGAGGGGGTCATCCACAGGGGTGACCTGCACTTCCTGCCTGTTCCCTTTCCCTCTCCTGACTGGCATCCATCTACCCTCCTCCTGCCTCCCAGGTGTGATAGTGTCCTTGTAACTCCCGTCTATCACCCCCTCTGCCTCAGGAATGATCTGGAGTTCATCCAACTCCAGCTTCAATTTCTTAGCTCGGAGCATCAGGAGCTGCAGCTGGATGCACTTTTCGCAGATGAATTCTTCATGGATACTGCTGGCTTCCCTGAGAACCAACATTTTGCAAGAGGAGCATTTCTCTGCCTTGGCTGCCATTCCCACTGTCTATGACCAGATGAACAAAATATATCTTCCACAAACGGTAATAAAATCATTCATTAAATAACTTTAGAGTTATAAAATGACAACGCTAAAAGAAAAACAAAGCCCCACCTTGTTCAGTGTTAAATATTTCACAATAAATCTGTTTTCAGATTATCTATGAAAATTTTTTTTGCACATTGATTCATGTTTCTTTGCCTTTTCAATATAGAGTGAATGCATATTGCTTTTATGGGAGAAGCGCCAGTATCTGGTACCTGTGGGGATTGGTAGATGCCGGAGAAGTGAATTTTATGATTGCTTGTTTGGTGAACTAACTGCTGGAGGATGCAAATTTTAAACTTCTGTATTTTTTACCTATTTATATTCCACATTTTATTTTTGATGGTTGCTTGAATTCTGGATAACGGGGATTTTATTGTATAGTACTCTGACCAGAACACCATTCAAGTTTAGGATGACTGCACACTTTTATGCATTTAATGAGTCTGGAAATAAAGTGCATGCTTCATTGAAACTTCCACTTATTTCAGACCTGTTCTGTTGCTTTTATTTGGAGTTATTCCTCTTTCAGCTGCAGGTGACATCAACATTTTCTTATGTTAAAGTGGATCACCTTCCGATAAATAAAATTGTTCT